>NC_092507.1:73681613-73696613 GCF_047511675.1 Marmota flaviventris
TGCATTTTCTTAATGCTCTGTGTGGGGAAAATGACAAATATTGAAAACTTAGCCATTTAAAATTACACTGCTATATTGAATGCTCGTATTTATCTTTTTCCCTTGCTCAAGTTTATGGGGTAATTTTTAATGTATTCTTTATTTAGTGTTAATCATATGAAATTATGTGTAGCTTTATTTGTTTAATTTACTAATATGAGAAGCTACATAGAATAGCCATTTTAAAAATAAAAAATCTTATTTTTTATTGCAAATTAACCAGTCACCTCTGATGGGGTATTAAAGTTTCTTTAAGGAGCGCTCGTACGTATGAATACTTACAGATTTTTATGGTTTGAATTTGAAAGAAGTGAAAATACAGGACAGAGTCAGGAACAGTGAATGGATAACAAATACTTTGAGATACTAATTTTGAAATAGAAGCAAAGCTATTTGTAGTTACACTTGGTAACAAAAACCGACAAAAGTGTTAGGAATAAAATGGTGGATCTCTTCTCTACTCCCCTCCTTTTTAATGGAAAAGCCTAATCCCCCTCCAAGTTGTCTCTAACTTGTTATCTTGCTGGTTTTATACCATTTCTTTCGTGACTTAGTGAAGTATAAAAAATGATTGTTATAGCTCACCAACATGCATGGTGAGAATTGAAGGATGGAGAGGTGAAATAGAAAATGAAGCCGATTATGAAGCACTGAATGTAGGCAATAGCAATATTAGCTAGGGACTGAGTGCCAAGGACACCCAAGAAATACGAGCAGGGTTGCAGTGCCATCTTATTGAGTACAAGATGATGTAAATTTAGAGGGGCTAGGAAGGGAAACTAGAGAAAAATCTGGCTTACGTGTTTACAAGATTATGTGTATTGTTCATAGGAATCTTCTGCTTTCTATTCCTCTCTCAGGATGGGAGAGGTAGACTGTTCATTTTGGGACACAAAATATAGTTTAAGCAATGAATAAGGGCCTGCTAGTATATATATTTTTTTAATGTTGGAAGCCAAAAAAAAAAGAGAGACAGGTGGCTTTCAAAATTTAATAGCTCTTAAAAGGCATAAGGAAATATAACTTAAGGAAATGTTCTTGTCAGACATTGGTGAGAAGCTGTGTTTTGGGGGTGATGTTAATTAAGAACATTTCCCTGTTGACATAAATGTCTCACATTTTTGCCCTTGGTGCTCCGCTCACCATGAGCACAGTCAATTCACAAGGTAGTTTTTGTAAATAAAGGTTTTGGGCAAGCTGAACATGGTCCAGAGAGATATTAATGAGAGGGCAAGAGGGAAGAGTTAATGAAAACACACTTCCTGGTGGAACATAAACTGATTTTTGGACCTGGAGAATGCTTTAAAATTATTTTCTCAAAACCCTGTGGCGTTTCCTTTCTGGAGGAGATGAGATGGGAAGAAATGACAAATAGCTCCATTTTATTATTTTCTTTTCTCTTGTTCTCCATATTTGGGGTAGGGAAAATTGGTTTTTATTTTGGTGGTTTTCCTTCTGTTCTCAGAATCAATTATATTTTTAGTGCTCGATAGCATAGTAAATATACTCAAGCATCCTCTGGCTTAAGAATAATGAGTTGATTATTAGTACATCCCTTTTTTAAAGGCAGTTAATTGTATGGAAAGCCCCCATCAAATTGTTCCTTCAAACTTTTATTCTCCTGAAATTTGTTTCTAGCTTTGCAAGTATATATAGTTTAGTTGTTGTTCTGCATCATTGGCTTTTGTATATTCTGAGGAAAAAAAAATTAGGCTTTTCAATCATGTAATGATCGAAATCTCAGATTTCAGACTGAAATGTGAGACCACTAGTATTTGAGGATCTACAAAATTTTATAGCCTGTATCATTTAAAGGGCACTTGGTTACCTCAGAAGCATGTTGCTTTCTAGAATGTTATGAAAATCAGGAATTGTGGCTAATGTTTTCTTTAGTAAATTGCTGCCTGCTCTGGAATTTTTTCGTCCATTCAAAAGTGTAACTGGGCCACCTAGAATTATCTGTGCTTTTCAGTAAAATAAGAGTTAGATCATGTCTCTTTAGTCAGAGGAAAATTTAGTGAGCCTTCTAGTTTACATATCACTTCACTGTTCCTCCATAGTTACATAATTGGTGTTGTGTGTGTCCATCGTAGAGGACATTTGATGCTCATTTATTAAATATGCTTGCTGGCTGCTGCCGCATCTTTGTTCTGGACAGACAAATTACCTTTCTCACACTGAGCTTCCACTCTGGGGAATTAAGCCTCCACCACTTTAATTAGCTTGGAAGTGGGGGGTTGCAGTTCCTAATAGACTTCAGGCTTTTAGTAAGTTAGGGAAAGGGTGAAACGAGAACTTCCTGAGAAGCTCAAAATGTCATTTAAAAACCATAAAAACCTTATATATATTATTTCATTTTCATAATTGCAAGCAGATTGTATTTGACGACTATGGATTGCCATTTCTAACTTCAGATGTTGAAGTTAGACTTGCGTGGAACTATATTCTTTAATTTCTCATGCATCATTAAGATATTACATATATTGATTCACATATTTACAATATTAATGTAACATTAAGTGACAGAGCAGAATGGAAATATTAAATGAAAAATAATACCTGACTATTGGGACATATAACTTTTCACACACACATATATACACTCACACTCGTACACCTCTGTAGGTAAAGGCTAGTATGTCACGAGGAGGTAACAGAATAATAATGATACTGCCAATGTTTATTCAGATTTCATTTAAAGATGAGGAAACTGAGAGACACACACAGTCTCAGTACTTGCAACAAGTGAGCATGTTAACCCAAAACTTTCTGTGTAGGGACTTGGCTCTGAATGTCCTCATGATTAAAAAAGCCCCAAGATTCCAGGACTAGGTAATAAATTCTTTTTGGAGAGAAATTTGCTTTAACAGAGTTTAAGTAATTCATTGTAGAACTGTACACCAAAAACTTTCTCAAAGTCCATTGACTGTCTCATTTTCTCTGCTAGTAAAACTGCAGAAAATGTTATGCTTTAGTTCTTCACTGCCGGAGTAAGTAGTATAGAAAGGCTCTATCAAGTCACAGTTGGAAAGTAATCTAATAAAAAAAGATTAGTGAATGTAGAAAAGACAAAAGCAGTCGTGTTTGAGTTTAATATCTCTCAAATTTAGCATTTTAGCTAAGATGCCCGTTTTTATTTCTTGCAGGTCTGCTAAAAGGTCAG
The DNA here is from genome assembly GCF_047511675.1 of Marmota flaviventris. Taxonomy (NCBI): domain Eukaryota; kingdom Metazoa; phylum Chordata; class Mammalia; order Rodentia; family Sciuridae; genus Marmota; species Marmota flaviventris. The sequence goes on from NC_092507.1 coordinate 73,684,816, forward strand.
AGTAATGCAGAATGCGTGCCTTCATCTCAGATTTTGTTCATCACAGGTGGATCCCATGTGTCTTCAGTAGACAAGTCACCTTTGTAGCTAGCACCAGTGCCAGCTCCATGCCATTGCACCTTCTTTAGTCTTGATTGCCCTTCCCGCATTTATTGGTGTATTAAAATGACTGAATATGAACATTAAGGACTCCATGAACCTGGGCTAATGGGAGACTGTAGAGAAAATGAAAAAAGATCCACCGGAGGACATCTTTGGGGGGGGGGGGAGCTTGGGGGGAGGGAAATGACTAATGAAGCTAATTAAAAGAAGCATTCAAATCTGCTTTCTACCCTCATTAACAATTAGCAGGGCACTGGCCAGAGTTTGTACCCTGTGTTTTACCTTAACAACATTCTATTTGCTCTTTGTATATTTAAGTGTTGTAAGGAAACGTGTTTCAATCAAAACTGAACATGAGATAAGGAAAGAGATGTGGCTTTTGTGATAATTCTATCACAAACACTTTTATTGTATCTCTGTAAAATACAATGTATGTATGCATGTAAGTGTTTTTGTCCTAATGTTGCTACTCCCATGGCAAAGATTTAAAAAAAAAAAAAAAAGAATGAAAAAGGAAAAAAAATTGGAAAAAAAAATCAGGCTCATAGCAGCTACTGTGTAGAAATTTCCCCTTACTTCTAATTTGCTGAATGAAGAAAAAAAATCTTTTATTTGTGATATTTTCAGAGACATTTGCTCTAGTATGGTGTATTTAAATAATAAAAACTTAAAAGAAAAAAATATTCAATGGAGTTTGGGTTTAAACACTGCTTTTTTCTTTTGTATTTTGGAAAAAAATTAGTTTTATTTGTTGTATGAAAAACTTTAAATTTGAGGGGTGAGGGAGGTGATATATATATATTTAGCTCTGGGCCAAAAAGGCATTTTTAAAATTACTTATCTGTGTCATTTTTGGCAGGGGTGCAAAGCAATGTTTCTAACAGAGTCCTTTTTATAAGTTCAGAATATTCTGTTACCGCACTTCATTACACTTCTATATCACAATGAGTCTTGTGTTTACACATAAATACTTGTTGGATTCTTCAGCTATTTTGTTGATTCTTTTTTCTCACTAGGAAAACCTTGGGTGCTGACAAAAGGCATGTTAAAGTATATGGCACAACCATCTTGTTCTGTATTTAGTTTTATAGCTTTTTTTTTTTTTTTAAGCTTTCAAAATACTTTTATTGTATACAAGTTGTGCCAGTAACCAGAAAATGGGGGTAGAGAGAAGGGAGGACTTTCTCAACTCATGTTGCAAGATTAGTTTAATTCTGATTTCAGAGCCAGAAAAAAATGAAGAAAATAAAATCATATGCCCATTTTGTTTGTGAATATGATGCAGAGTTCACATAGCATTAAAATAATACAGCAGGAATAAACAGATTGATCCCAGTAATGCAAAGACCACTCAACATTAAAAAAATCCTAAATTAAAACAGCATTTCTAAACCACACCTATGTGTATTTGATGTTCCATTAGCTTAGGGCCCTACAACTCTTGTGTAGGATCATCGATGGGGAAAGCAGCCGTTTCCTGGTGAGCTTTTAGACTCCTGTGGTCTGCTGTGAGTGAGAGTTGTTTATTTTGTTTTACTCTTACACTCCTCCACCGACTCTGCCTTTCCATATGTTTGTTGGGCGAGGATTCTAATTTCATTTAGTGGTAGTCTTGAGACAGTGGCTGGGCTGGGCCGGGCCATAGAGTCTCTACAGCAGCTGAGATGTGCCCTGAGGGGTCCAGGACTCAGCCTCCTGGTCATGGAATAAGGAAAAACCAAAGAGGTCTGGGTACCCACCGGCCCTGCACCACCAGGCTCATTGCATGTAAGCAAATCTCAACTACAGCTTCTGCACAGGCTAATACAACCAGGTGTGTTTATATGTCTACTTTCCTTTTTACAAAAATGGCATTTTATTTTGCTCTAGAAAAAACCCTCATCCAAACCATCTGATACTAGGAGTAGATAGAATGGAGATGTCTAGCTCCGCACACCTCAGCTAAACCATCCGTTTTCCTTTCCTTTGAGAACTTCTGTGCTCACTTCCTGCTTTCAGAGAGTTCCAGGATGGAGGAAAAATTAGTTGCTCAAACTGCAAGCCTCCTATAAACCTCCTGTAGGAGAGTTTAAAAGCAGAGAGTTAAAGTGAATTGTTTTGTCAGAGCTTTATAAAAAGAAAATGCAGGGGGAAAAAAATTACATGCATAACAATATCTGTTTAACTTACACCCTTTGGGGAATTTCTCCAAACTTGATCTGGTTATATGTCTTTTTTTCTTTACAATGCTTTCTGAAGCAACTTGGACTCTTCCAGTGGTAAAGGGAGAAATGTGTTAAGATTGCAAGCATCTTCTATATTCTTTTTGGCATAAGCACTCGTGTCCCATATAGTGTAGAAATTCAAAGGAGGTGGTTAATAACTTTAATAGGTAATACAGTGTGGCATTTAGTGATATGAAGGGCGAAGGTCGTTACAGATTTTAAATGAACTATTATATGGCTGGTTCCTGAAGCACTGCTGCGTATTTAATAACGAGCTTCTAAAAGCATTTCTTAAGTTGCAGACCTATAAGATTACAAATGTCACTCATGTTAGTATAATCCACATGCAAGTGATGAAGCCTTCTCTTTGATGTGCTAAATTGGAGAAGGACTAATGGAGCTATGAATATACAATAGAACATATTTAAGTAGTAGTCTTGCTTTAGGTAAAACACTTTCTTGAAACCAGAGGCATTTCAAACAATAAAACCCGTCTCTAATGGGGATGCTCTGTGTGGATAGAAAGCTACTAAAAACACTCAGGTTTATTCTGATGTGAGCAGTGATTGTACTTCCTTCCCCAACCCCAGCATAGCTTAGGAAAAAGAAAAAAAAATCCAGGAGCTTACCCACCTTTCATCCATTGCATTTGTGATGTTATTAGTGAGGTGTACACCACTCTTCTGAAAGGACTTAATATTAACCACATCATGGAGCAAGATGGTCCCAGTCCCTATAAGCAAGTGCAATTACAAAATAAAAGCAAATGCTACTGAGCCTTGCTGAACTCCTGATAAAAAATTATGTTTATGATACATATAAATGTCTCAATCATGCAAATTGTCACTCTTGCTAATGAAACAATTTTGTAAAAAGATTGTCCTCTAAAAGGGTTTAATGTTTTTTTTTTTTTTTAACCTATCTGTCTAGTTAGATTTACACATTCTGCAAAGCAGGGGAGCCTGAAGCCTTTCCAAACCAAATCGTTTGCCACAGAAACTATTTCCAGCTCTTCATGATTTATTAGGAAATAGTTTAACACGGACTGTAGTGTCTTATAAAATACAAAATGAGAAAACTGTCACACCAAAATGAAGCCTGTGAAATTGTCATCCTCTTAATATTAACTATATTTAAATTCTTTTTCTTTTGCCCTTATTAGCACTGATATTTGAAACAACTAATCATCTAAAATGAAGCTCTTAAATTAAATGGCTTCAAATGTCAATACAGTAAGATTCTAATGTGCAATACTATTTATATAAAATATTTCTTAAAGCCAATAAATTATATAATAAACAGTGAATCCAAGAGCTATGTATCGACAGTTCCCATATAGCCTAAATAATTGTATTTAAATTATAAGGCGGTGTTTCAGAGACTCCTTCCCTGGAGAGTTCAATCCTGGTTGCTCCCCCCACCCACTTAGTTTGAGAGCCATTGGAAACACAGACCATTTACAAGTTAATGTTACTTGTGGCTTTGTTACTAAAACTCACCTATTGTCAGTCCAGCCAAGTCACAGAAATGCTTATTGCAGTTAAATAGCAATTTGTTTCCATGAAACTGCAATTAAAGTATTACTGAGCAGCCATTTTAGATTGGCAATGCTCTGAACGCATGTTAAGCAGCCAGCGACTCCCACTTGCAGAGTCTGAGGTCTGACTAGCAGCAGAGTGTGGCTCATGCACCAATGTTGGGTACCGAGAGCTAAGATACATCTGTGGCCCTCCGTTCCCACTGAGAACATGCTGGGAGCGATGACAAGTCAGGGCCAATTTTTGGAAGGAGAACTTGCGACTTAACTCAAGTGAATACTATTTTCAGTTGTATAAGAAGTGCTTTATACTAGTAGATATGTGCATGTTTCCTAGAGGGAATGTTTTCAAGTTCAGATTGATTCTGCTGAGAATGGACTGCAACTTGGAGGCCTCAAGCCAATAATGTACTACAGGTCCTGACATGTTACAGCTGTGTAAACAGGGCCATTCTCTCTCCTAAATCACAACTAATAAAGCATAGGATGAAAATCAATTGATTCTGTTATAAGTTCTTTGAATGACACTAGAAAGTTGTTTAATGACTCTCTGTTAAAATGAACCAGCCTGAGTTGAGCCACCAAAGTACTGACTTCAGTTGTCTCTGTCCCCTCAGAAACAGGGCAGGACAGCCTTTCCTGAGCATAAGCATCCCTACCACCAGATGAAAGCCTGCTGGGGAGGGGAAGGATCTGAACTGAATTCTTCCTGCGCACCTACAGTTCAGGATTTGTTGAGTGAGAAAGGTGAAGTGCAAAGGTTTTATTGAAAATGCGAAACATTGATGTAAGATCCTGAGAGGGGAGAGGATTTCAGAGGTGGTGTTTTAAAATGCAATTAGCACTGCATTCTAACCAGCTTGGGAACAATCATTAGCTCACGAGAACAGGAGGCATCTCACCTTCCTTCGGCCTAGAAGGATCCACCTGCTTTGAATCAAAAGATTAACATCCTCAACTTTTTCAAAAACAATTTTCATATCTATAGGTGTTCGCCTGTGTTGAGTTGTAATTTTTTTAAATGTTTTTTAAGAAAACATTAAAGACTTTCTTCCTAAATTAATTTCTCATTTTTAGTGAATTGAATGTTTTAGAAACTGTAAAGAGAAAATCTGAGGACAAATTGAATTTACATATGAAGATTAATTATGAAACCTGGAAAGAAAATGGATTGCTTGGCTGCAATTGTCTAACTTTTTTTTTTAAAATAAGGTTTGGTAGGGATGAGTGTGTCAAATTCTGAATACCATTCTAAGGCCTCTATTTCAATTTCTGTTATCAATCATGGGACTTTACAATGCCTATAAACCTTACATTTTTAAATATACTGTTTAATATAATAACTTTGTCTCAGAGTTACATAAAGCATTGTAAGTGTATTTATACATAAACATTTACAGTGAACAAGTACTTACACATGCAATCTCATTCAGTCCTCACAGTAATCCTTTCAATTATTATTAATTACTTCAGTTTTACAGATGAGGTAATTGAAGTTCAGAGAGGTGATTTATTAAGCAGAGCCAAGGCTAAATTGAGTGGGCACTCACTTGGAGTGTAAATATTAGGGTGTGCCAAAAAAATCCTCTAGTTAATGTTTGAATGCAGTTTAAAAAAAATAAAATGAATGCAAAAAAAAAAAACCATGATAAACAAAATATCATAATTTAAAATAAAGGTCATATTGGTATTGCTTATTTTCCTTTTGCCTCAACCTCCAACATGGCAGGTCAATTTTATTAAGACCGAAAGTACTAGAATTGCTTTTTGAACTCTTGACAATTTGGGGCATTTGGGTAGAATTGCCTTACAAATTGTTGGAATGCAACAATGATATATTTCATTCTATGAGCTATAACTAGTTTCTTTTCCCTTAAAAAATTAAAGCATCATGCTTTGTCTTTATCCACCTGAAATGCCAACTCATTCAGTTTGCCTACATATTTCAGCCTTGCTCTAAAATAAATACTTTTGGGTCTTAGGGAATCTCGGCTACTTCATGATGAATTATTAAGTGTAAATTGATAAGAACTCTGCCCACTAGTTGTTGCTGAGAAAACAGAGCAAGACTTAATAATCATATCAGTTCAGAAAGCAAAATGAAGAAATACACTTCATATAAACTAGTAAATGGTATATTTAAAATGTTTGAATGAACTGTAACTTGAGCCACATAAAAAGCCAATGAGTTAGCTTACATAAAATTCATTGTATACTTGTAAAAGTATAAAAGATCTCTCTCTCTCTCTCTCTCTCTCTCTCTCTCATGCTTTCTTTTGTTTTCAGGGCTGGGTATCAAACCCAGGGCTTTGTGCATGCTAGGCAAGCACTCTACCAACCCCAAGCATGACAATTTTTATAGAAAATTTTAACGTAGCCTAGCATATGTGAAAAACATACATACCATGAAAGAACTAATATTTATATTTGTTGTTTTAAGATCGGAGAGCACTGAGGTATTCAAATGGAACAGATTATACTTTTAATTACATCCAAACAATTCTAAGCTGATTTTTAAAAATTTGTTGGCTGTAGTTCCTATTTTCTCATTAATTGCTAGTCCAAAAAGATATCAAAATTTGTAAATAAATTACTATAACACACCATTAGCTCTAAGTTGCTTTTATTACAAGGAGAAAAAAAAACAGTTAAGAAGCCGGGTGTGGTTGTGCAGGCCTATAATTCTAACTCAGGAGGAAGCTGAGGAAGGAGGATCACAAGTTCCAGGCCAGCCTCAGCAATTTAGTGAGACCCTGTCTCAAAATAAAAGATGAAAAAGACTGGGATATAATTCAGTGGTAGAGTACCCCTGGCTTCAATCCCCAGGATCCAAAACAACAACCCTCAATACCAGAAAACATTTAAGGAAAACTGTCTCCTCCACTTTAATAAAACATTCTTTGATGTTGACATAAAGGTTAAGCAAAGAAGACTTTTTTCCCCCACTTCTGGCATGGACTCTGAACTATAGTGGATTTTGATGCCAAACTTACCAGTTCTCAAACTCATAATTTTTTCTGTTATTTTCATGGAGTATCCCAATGGCCCTTTGCAGGCTTTTAATCTTTCATTCTACTAGGTACAGAATAAGACTAAAGTTAGCCAATATTTTTTTTTTTTCCCAGCCTGAAGTCTAAATTATCCATCCCATTGAATCTTCCTTAGGTTGGAAGGCCCAAAAACTATGCATGAATCAACACACTTATAGATTCAAACTACAAAATTCCAAACTATAGAACATCAGTAGTAAATAGCAAAACAGTGTGGGGCTTGTTATGTGTATATAAAACCTAAGTTCATGAAATCAGGAAATCTGTTAACAAGAAGAGGTAGTGGGCAAGATTCACACCAGGTAGCGAGGCTGCAGGACTCTGTGCATGACCACTTGGTTATATACTACTTTCTATCATATGACCAAAACCACATACATTCCAGTTTTTCAATAAATGCCTTTTCTGTACCCAGAATCAAAAAAGTGGTATGAACAGTTGCCTGAATAATGTTTATTGATTTTTTTGGGGGGGAGGGGGTGGATCTGGGAGTGAAATAGATGCTCATGGAATTTAATTTTCTCTTAAAATATTTTCCTTTAAAATTCTAGGGTATGGGGAAATTCCTATCATGAATAAAAGTGGGTAGGGAGATTGGAAGGAATGATTGCCTTGCTCTTGTGGGGAGGTTAAGGGGCTGGTCTTGCTGTGGACCCAGAAGTAGACTGAAATAGGCTCCCCCAACACCCCTGCCACACACCTCATTTCAAAGGCTTTGTTTGTCTTATTTCAACAAGACTCTCCACCCCACTGTACAGGTGTGGCCACCATGCTGGTAAACTCAAGCTATGCTTTTGTGCACTTCAAGCCTATGCAAGGCTATGCCATCAGGAGGTCTCAGACATTAGCAGTGTTGACAGTTTTAAAAAGTTGATGTGATACAGTTTTTGGTGATCCTTCACCGGTGTGTCAGGGAAAGCAGAGGTGAAATGATAATTGCAACAGCAAAAAACAAACATACAAACAAACAAACAAAAAAACAGACTTCAATGTTCCCGATGAAGTTTGGGGTATCACTGTAGAAATAAACCTCACCTCTAGTTTCTTTTTTTTTTTTTAATTTTTATTGTTGGTTGTTCAAAACATTACATAGTTCTTGACATATCATATTTCACACATTTGATTCAAGTGGGTTATGAACTCCCATTTTTACCCCGTATACAGATTGCAGAATCACATCGGTTACACATCCATGTTTTTACATACTGCCATACTAGTGTCTGTTGTATTCTGCTGCCTTTCCTATCCTGTACTATCCCCCCTCTCCTCCCCTCCCCTCCCATCTTCTCTCTCTACCCCATCTATTGTAATTCATTTCTCCCCCTTGTTTTTTTTTTTTCCCCTTTCCTCTCACTTCCTCTTGTATGTAATTATGTATAACAATGAGGGTTTCCTTCCATTTCCATGCAATTACCCTTCTCTCTCCCTTTCCCTCCCACCTCTCGTCCCTGTTTAATGTTAATCTTCTTCTCATGCTCTTCCTCCCTACTCTGTTCTTAGTTGCTCTCCTTATATCAAAGGAGACATTTGGCATTTGTTTTTTAGGGATTGGCTAGCTTCACTTAGCATAATCTGCTCTAATGCCATCCATTTCCCTGCAAATTCCATGATTTTGTCATTTTTTAATGCAGAGTAATACTCCATTGTGTATAAATGCCACATTTACATCCTCAGCAAAACATTACAGGAAGAGGAAATGGAAAATAACAATGAAAACCAACAGCGGGAGGTAGTACAGTAAAGGGAAAAAAAATAATCAAAGAGGAAAAACAAACCATGTTAAGTAACATAAATAAACAAATATGGCTGGAAGAACAATCCATATCTCAATAATAACCCTAATTGTTAATGGCTTAAACTCACCAATTAAGAGACACAGGCTAGTAGAATGGATAAAAAAAAAAAGATCCAACAATATGCTGCCTACAGGAGACGCATTTGATAGGAAAAGACATACATAGACTGAAGGTGAAAGGTTGGGAAAAATCATATCACTCATATGGACCTCAGAAACAAGCAGGAGTGTCCATACTCATATCAAATAAAACAGATTTCAAGCCAAAGTTAATCAAAAGAAATAAAGAGGGACACTACATACTGCTCTAGTTTCTTTAACAGCCTCTGGAAGTGAAATCCCCCACTTCTCTGAGACTGGAGCAGAGGCAGTAGGGGCTGGCAGAGGTGGAGGGACCAGACTTGAGTTTTCTGGTTTGTTAGTGAGTGAATCAGGCAGCTAAACAGCCCTGATTTTCAAAGAACAGGCAATCCTAAATGGATTTCTGACACTGAGGTGTTTAGCTAGGCCTCTCTTCATGGGGATGAGTGTAATTCACAAACCTCCACCAGCCACCTTGTGCTGTAAGCAATTGTTTTTTTACATTCTAAGTAGGAAAACATGTTTTGAATTTTTTTAAAAAATGGGGAAAGATTCTGGCTGGCTCTGGAGCTCACAAAAACCAGTCTTTGCTATGGGCCAAGTACAGGTATAACTATAATATTTTTCTCCTTAAGTTGTGTTCTGTGTTTTTTTGGCCTGGAATTTGATTTCCAGTTGGCCTACCAAAGGATTTTGCCTCTGGAATCCCCTTGTTTTGCATGCAGATGGCATGTTAATGAACTCATTACTGTGCATTTTATCCAGCTCTGGACACATTTGTGACATTATTTTTCAAAACAAAACGGGGCTAGGCAGTTGGTTGGTTGGGCCTGATAAGAATTGGGTGACTCAGTTAAAAAAAATAATTCTCAAAGAAGTACCAACCTACTCAGATTTTTTTTTCCTAGACATTCCATGAAACAATTTCTCCCCACAGAAAAAGTAATTTGATTTCCCTGTGTTTCTAATCACTGACACAACTATGTGCCTTCCAATGTACATGATCAATTTTCATTCTAAGGTTAGATAATTTGGGACTTTCTTTTTGATTCCTTGAGTATTATGAGCATTTTGTGAATTATTATTTTTAGGTTAGGGCGCCATCTTACCAACCAAGGGAGAGTCAGTACTCATTGTTTTCTTAAACAGAGTGCTAGCTATGAAAATTAACAATGGAATGTTTACCTCATATTCTTTTCTTTGTGCTTTTAGGAGGAAGGTATCCGTGTCTCCCCTTGCTCTCCTTTTATTTAAAGAATGTCATACAGCTCCTATTGCTCTGCAGTGTGAAAGAGGCACTGACTTGGGAATCCGGGAACACTTGGAATCTAATTCCAGTCCTGAAGGGAAGTCAAATGGCAACTCTGATTAAATTTGTCTTTCTAATCAAATATTAGCCATGGGCTAATCATTTAATCTCACTACCTTATTTTGCCCATCTGTTAAATAGGAATTCACCAATAACAGCTATATTTGCCAATGCATATATTCATTAAAGGTAAAAGGGCTTTATATTCTGCAGATGACACTCTTTCAGACTGTAAATACTGAAGCACCAGAAAAGTAGTAACTTCTCTAATGTAAGGGTTAATAATAAAGTCTTCCATTCACTTGAAAATGATGATAACCATCTCTACCTGTCTTCTCTAATGGGGACAGTGCTGATGTAGATTAATCCAAAACAATGGATAACACTCAAGTGATTTATTTTTGGCTTAGAATGTATTGTGTAATTTTTTGAAGCAAGGTAATAATGCTTTTGTTAGGCAGATGTTATTCTAAATTTATAATTCCATAAACCCAGACCAAATGGCTAGTAGAAGGTAGTTTAGGAAAGAAATGAACATTTATTAAACAATTGTATGGTCCGGGCATCTTTTTCTTGTGTTATCTCTAGCTGCAACTTTGAGGAAGATATTAGCATTCCTACATTTGCAGTTGAGGAAGCAGAACATGTGGAGGGCAGCTAAGGTTAGCCTTGGAGGGGTTAAATAACTGGCCCATGATCACACAGCTAGATTGAGTGAACACAGATGAATCTGACCCCACAGCTTTATCAAGGTTCCTAGGGTCTCCTGCAGGAGAACATACTAGGATGAGAGGTTCCCCACAGTGCATCCCTGGCTGGTTAGTCTACCATCAGATGATAGAGTTAATGTTATACATTTAAAATCATGCAAACTTGTGAATATTAAAACTGTTTGCCTTGGGAAGGAGATATTGATCCAGCTATTGTTTACATATGAAAATAGTAATGCCCTCTTGATGACATACTTTTCTTCAAGAGATAACAGCATTTATTTCTCATTGCATTGGTATTATGGGAAGGAGTTATCCAGTAATTCAATTAGAGTTAACAATGATTGAGCTCAGTGCTTTACATTCAATAACTCATTTACTTCTCATAAAACCCATGAAGTGGGTCTTATGAATCCATTTTACACAGGTAGAAACTGAGACTTAAGAAAGGTTGGTAGTTTGCCCCATAAGTTTAGTGCATGGCACAGTTGCCAAGATCCAGTCTGAAATAGGCTGTGATGCCAGGTACTGGACCTCATTTAGGTCTTACAACAGCCCCTTGAGAAAGGGGCCATTGCTGCCATCCAAGGAGATGGAAGTTCTGCAAGTTTGCATCCTGTGCTGAGGACACATAGGTTTCCCAACTCCAAAGCATGTGTGTGAACCACAGATCTGGGTCATCTGCATAGCACAACTCTGTTGAGCCTCTGTTGTTCATTTTTGGAATGAACTAGGAAAAGTGTCTAAAACTTGGGCAGTTTGTGTCTTCAATTTTAGAGCTCTTTAGAAGTACCCCTCCAATCACCATCTAGAGATTTATCAAAGCTCGTTAGCTACTGTTAAAATAATGTGAGCAGAGCTCTGGATTGGTTAACATATTCTTCTTTACATTTCTAAAAATGTCCCCAAATGTGAGTCACTCTCATTTATCAAAGGAGCCTCACCAGATCTGTACCATTTATTTTTTTTCCATTTTCTGAGACAAACCTTTGGCTGGAGCATATTTTAAT
>NC_092507.1:74301613-74461613 GCF_047511675.1 Marmota flaviventris
TTAGGGAAATGCAAATCAAACTATAGTGAATTCCATCTTAACCTATTTAGAATAGCTATCAAATAATCAAAAAGTAACAAATGCTGATGAGGATGTGGAGAAAAAAGGAACCCTTGCAGGCAAAGCTAAGGAAGTCTTGTACAGGTATAAAGGAATGGAAATTAATACAGTTGGTATAAAAAAGACTGTGGCAGTTCCTCAAAAATCTAAAATCAGACTATCGTAGGGCCAGCTATACCATCCCTAGGTATATATCTGAGAGAAATGTACTCAGCATACAAAAGATTCACCTGCTTAACCATATTTATTGCAGCAATATTCACAATAGCCTAATATATAGAACTAGCCTAGGTGTCTGTCGATAGATGAAAAGATAAAGGAAATACAGTATACATACACAATGGAATATTATTCATCCATAAAGAAAGAATGAAATCCTGTCATTTGCAGAAAATGGATGAAACTGGAGGACCTCGTATTAGGCAAAATAAGTCGGATATAGAAAGACAGGTATTGCATGTTTTCTCTCATATGCAAAAAAAAAAAAAAATGAATTGAAAAAGACCTGAAAGTAGAAAAGGAACTATTAGGGACTGCAAAGGAGGCTGGGAAAGGGGGAAGAGAGGGAGGGTGAGACAGGGTAGAAGGGAGAGTGAGCATGATCATGCCAAATATATGCAAGCTTGGAAATGTCCTAATGAAACCCATTGATTTGTACAATGAATATGTTTTAATAAGATAAAAAATACAGCATTGAACCAAACAAGACAAAATACTAAACAATGGAAAATATGTTACATTTTATGAGGAAAAATAACTCACAATGGGGAAGGGACATGGAGGGAATGTTGAATGAACTGACCGGGGAAATCCTCTATGATAATGTGGAATGTGAGTCAAGCAACCAGAACAAAGTGAGGAGACAAGTCATGTATATATTTGAGATGTCATCATAGGCAGAGCTAAGTGTTAGTTCAAAGGTCCTGTGAAGACTTGGAGGGTTTATAGAACAATGAAGAAGGCAATGTGGCTGGCAGAGAGCAACTAGAGAGAAGCAACAGGAGAGGAGTGAAAGAAAGTGAGAACCAGTTACATATGGGTCGATTTTGTTTTGGATAAACATTAACAAAACCCAGTCTTTTGAGCAGAGAAGTGATATTACCTTAAAGTTTTCAAAAGTAGTTTGTTTCTGAGTAGATAGTAGTAAGTCAAGGATTGCCATTGGAAACTGATTAGGAGGCTCCATCCAGCAGAAGAATATGGTGGTGTGGACCCCTGCACTGGGGTGAAGGAGGGAGGATAAGAATAGAGTAGAAGCGGTGAAAAAGATAAATTTATCTATATTTTTGGACATAGAATTAATGGATTTTTTTACTCTATTTTATTTAGGGTGTAAAAAATAGAAATTAAGGATGAATCCAAGTTTGGAGACCTGAATAAATGAAAAGTGGAGTAGAAATTTAATAGTCCAAGGAAGACACTGTTTGAGCTGGAACTGTTTCATGTGTAAAGTTTGAGATACAGATTATACATACAAGTGGAGAGATGAGTGTAGGGGTGGATGGCTGGATAAAAAAAAATCTGGAGTCTAAGAGAGAAGTCAGAGCTAAGAGATAAATACCAGAGTTCTCAGGGTATAGTATATATTTGAAAATCCTGGCTCGATAAGTTCACTGAGGCACTGAGTGCAGAACAAAGAAAGGAAGAATTCTAAGAGAGAAGCTCTAAGGCAATCTTCCATTACTTAGAGTTTGGAAGTATAAAATACAATTGAGCAATGCAGGCTGAGAAATAGCAGTCAGTAACATAGGAGGAAAACTAAGAGAGAAGTGTGTCTTGGAGGCCAAGTGGATATATTATTTTTGGAATAAGGATGATTGAGAAGTAGGTAAATGGCAACCATGGCTCCAAGAACAGATAAGGAAAAAGGAGACCCCACTTTGACAGCCTATGACTCAGTTACTTGGTGTGGGTTCTGATGACCCAACAGGGCTTTGGCTGCAAAGTTCCTTGCAGCTGGGGGCTCATTCCCAGCCTTACTGCTGCATGCATCAGCTATTAGTGCTATCTCAGTCTTACTGCTGCATGCATCAGCTATTGGTGCTATCTCAATTTCTAGTATCTGATTCCAACTAAAGAAGAATTTAAGCAACCATTTTAAAAGAGATGATTATACATCTTCATTTAATTGAGGCTTTCTTCCTAAATCATCATCATTATCATATAGGAATTGTTGGCATCTTCATTATCTAATCATTTCTTATAGAGTCCACAGGTGTCACTGAACTAAGATCTTCACATGCACATTCTGTTTTAATCTTGGCAACTATCTGAGAGTTACATGTTTGGCTTCTATCTTAGCTTTGGAAAAAGCTGAGGCAGATAGGTAAAGTGCTTGCTTGTAAAGCCAGAATACCTGGGTGTCTAAATTCAGAATCCATGCTCTTCATCACTCCTCTGCTTCTGATTTAGTGATTTTCATGGGTCTGGCTTACTGTTTGTAAAATAAGTCTTATTTCATTTAGAGACAAAAAATAATAAATAAATAACAGGCACTTATTATTATTCTAAGAAAAAAGTTGTTGTGAGTCATCCACAAACTCTTACCTCATTCATCTCTCAGGACAATATTTTGTCTAATGCCCCAACTATTAAGCTTCCTTTAAATGTTAGTATACTTTATGTGATACCACCTCCATTCCTACCCTGATCCCTCAAGAATTTTGTTTATTGTCTATTGAGGACTGGCGGCTGGTTGGGTTGGTAGGTGATAAACCTGCATAAAGTTTTCATTACACACATGATATAAAGTTCTTCATTGTTTGTATCTCTTCTCTGAAGTCAGACTTTCAATTACTTATATCTATACACTTGGTTTAAAGATAAATTATATTCAGTTTGCAAATATATGCAAGGGAGAAATTGATTTCTATCCATTTACTACTTTTGAATCTCTAAAAATGTTAGGGTCCCTTATTTCTACCCTTGTTAAGTCATTATATTTATCAAATATTTATTCACATTTGTTCTATTTGGACTATATTGATAATTTTCTCCTATTCCATATTTATAGTACAAAGCCTCTTCTTAGAGTTTTCATCTCCAATTTAAGATCTGGTTCACCATTTTTGATGATAGAAAATGAAAAAGTAAGATTTGTCCTTCTTCTAAACCAATATATCTGGTGAATTTCACTTACTTCTTTGCAAGATATCCCTTTCACTTCTCAACTTAATAAGAACCAGAATAATACTTTAGTAGCTATGGAAATTGTACCCCATTATTTTGTTAATGCATCTTTTTTTTATCTAGTTGTAGGATTTTTATCTCATCACAAAACTTTCGTTAATATTCCAATGACTTTTTCAGAGACTGTCCCTCAAAAGCCAACGGGAACATGTTAATAACTTGATGGGGGTTTTAGCTCCACTGAGTGTCTCATTAGCACAACAAACTTAAATTCAGAGCTACCAACTTAGAATTTCCTTTCCAACATATTAAATACTTTGAAAAGCTAAGTTTTCATTTTAATTTTCACAAGAACATGACAGCTAATTCCCAGGCCCAATGTGTCTGCTCTCTGCTCTATACATCACGTTAATACCAATGAACCAATACAAAAAGGTACAAACCAGCTGCACTTTATGAACTAAAATAGGAAAATTCTATGAGGTAAAAGCAAAGATTTAAGGTGTAGACCAGTTCTTTAACCCAACCTGTGGGCCCTTCTGTGGCCACATAAATGATCTGACTTTCCAGTTACATTCACTTCCTTCCAATTTCTTAGCCACCAACCTCCTCACCTTTCAGGTCTCCACTAAAGAAATATCTCAATCTTCAGTGCCCACTGTGAGGCTTGGTGTAGGAGTAGCCCACCTTTGGGGGATTCCCTAGCACTTTGTCATTCTCCCATGGTAACATTTATTACACCTGAACATCATAGTTTCTTTGAATCCAATCAGCATCATATTTTGGCAATGAGGGCATAAATTCACCACTTTTTCCAACATGTGTCTATCATACATTATATACTTCATACCTATATGTTGAATAAATGAAGCACATCATTAAAACAGGTGGATAAATAAAACATTTATGTGGTGGTATAGCTTGGTTTATAAGTTCAGACTTCTTTGGACTGAGAGTGCTGAATTCAAATCTCAGTTTGGGCACTTAACTACCTTGATTTACATATTTAGAAAAATTACTTAATTTGAATTTCAGGTTCTTCTCTATAAAAATGGAGATAAAAATAGAATAATATATGCCCAATTTTGTATAGAACTGTATTTGACATATCAAAGTAGTATATATATATATATATATATATATATATATATATATATATATATATATATATAAATTTTCACTAAGTGATACTATTAAATAATAAAATATGTTTACAGGTCAGGGCATGAATAGCTTTTATGGTAATGTTTATGAATTTTAGTAGTAAACATAAAAATACCTAATGTAAAAGGTTTAGGGAGTAAAAGTAATGAGTCCATAATGTGTTGAATTTACAAACATAGATAATTGACGAAGATTAGGATGTGGCCTAACAATGGCCAACCCACTAAATTTTCCACTAGGTATGAAGGAGAATGAATGTTATCCCTGTGCATTTATCTTTAATTGATAGTTCAATAAATACAGATGAATTACATGTGCCATAAACTAAAAAAAAAAAAATTGGTAGAATTAAAAATAAATGTTTCCCAAATAAATATAGCTTAATAAAATCACTTTATAGTTTTTCTTTTGAAACACGGAAAACTAAGAAACAGCAGAGTAGGAAACAAATTTTAAAAAATCATAAAACATGGAGAATGGGAGGGTGGATATGCTAGTTATGAAAACATGTAAATGAAATACGTATCTTATAAAAAATGGGACCTCTCAATGACATTTTTGAAAAGTTGATGTAATCCTCACAGAACAAAATAACTTTTTAAGTATTAAAGTGAAAGATTCATAAATGGTAATCAGAAATTTTCTCATAATTCCTGGTTTTCTACAATAAGCAATTATTAATTTTTTAATTATGGAGAAAGTAGATGAGGTTAATGCAATTCAGACCTCAGAAAGGGCCTGGATCAGGTCAGCTCCACATATGGGTTAGTTCATGGTACTAGTAATTGCAATAGTTCTGCCATTGCCATCGAAATACTTATATCACAGTCAAGACTTGAGCAATAGTATCACAACCATGCACCTCCCAGTCTTTTGAGTTTAATTGGTCAGACTTAAGAGGTCCTCAGGGAGAAATTCCATGTAGGGATTTCAGTTATTCCTGGTAAGGCTCATTCATATATCCTACATAGACTAATGTAGATACTTCCATTATTTTCACTAAAATAGCAATTATGACCTGTAAAGGGTTCTGAAGTTATCAAAGTGGCTTCATTTCTATTTTTTTTTTTTGTCTTTTTTTTTTGGAACTGGGGGTCGAACCCAGGGCTTTGCGAATGCAAGGCAGTCGCTTTGCCACTGAGCTACATCCCAGCCCTCATTTCTATTTTCTGAGACAAAAGAAAAATTAAGCAAGTTTTGATTTATGTTCTTTGCTCTCCCCTATCATGTAAATTTGGTTATTATAATTATTTAATTCAATCTTTAATTCATTTGTCTGTTATTTACCAGGCATTGTAAGAATGTATAAAGACAAGTGAAAAGACACTTGGCCCCTGCCCTCTGGGTACTTACTGTCTATTAAAAGACAACATTTAGTTTATTATCCAAACTAAAGCAAAAAAAAAAAAAAAGCACAATTTTGTGACAGCACATTAGCATATAACCAAGAAGACTATATCCTTTGCTTGGACAAGAGTGGGCCAGGATTTTCAAGGAAGATCTCATATTCAATGACTCCTTTGACCCAATCACCAAAATGAACTCTGTAATATATTGGTTTATACTTTGTTTTATTCAACCCTATGAGTTATATCTTTTGAAAACAATAATCTTAATTTTTATTAGTCATTAAAACCAAACAAATAAAAAACATTTATAATTACTGGAGAGGAAAAATGAATGGATAAACCCAGACAGACTGTTACATACCCAGAGTGCAACCCCTTCAAACAGGTTTACATTTGGAAAAGAGACAAATTGGTTCTTACCCAAAACACTGGGCCCCAGCTATAAGTGGAGGGCTTTGTTAAGGTCAGCTACTTTTCCATGTCCTTAGGGTTGGACCATATCTAAAGAGGTCACCTGAACCTGAAGGAGAAAAGTCACATAGCCCACTTGGACTCTTCTAACACTTGCAATTTTTTTAAAAAAAATTTTAGTTAAATAAATAATGCCCAAATTCATTGCTTTTATAGAACTGAAAACATTGGAAATAAGATTAGAGTCCCTTTGGTAGCTACCCTTTCTATATAATGTGCCATCTATAGAGGTGACTAACCACTGCCATTCGTTTGATGTTTCTTTCAAGACCATTTTCTTTGAATTTACAGAAACACATGTATGATACTAATTTTCTCTATTTTTTTTTACACAAATAAGCTTATTCTGTAGATACATTTTGAAATCTCTCTCTCTTTTTTTTTTTTTACTAAAGACTATATCTTTCTGATTTTCTATTGGGTTCTTTTTATTGCCAAAGTAAGGATATATCAGAGTTTATTCATTACCCTATTGATGGGCATTTAGGTTGTTTCCCATTTTTTCCCAATGTAAAGGTGCTATCATGAGTATTTCTGTGAATGTGTTAGTAGGTCTTTTTTGTACACTATCATCCTATATGGAGGTAAGCTTATAAAAACATTTTGGAATTATCTGTCACTTTATGATTTTATAGTTTCCCAGAAATTATTTAAAAAAATCAGAATGACTTGGGCACTGGCCAACCAGAAAGGAGGCACCAAGGATCCAGGGTCGTTGCCAGACAGAAACAATTATTATGTGATATTTGTTCCTTCTACCCAAATACCCACACTTGAATTTGGAATTTCAGTGTTGGTGTTTAAGAAACATTATTATTCTCTTACAGATATTCTTGTGGTCAAATTTGACTATTCACATTAGTAATACTACCTCTCTATGGCCAAAAAAACATATAAGCTAAATACTCTGTGTGTGTGTGTGTGTGTGTGTGTGTGTGAGAGAGAGAGAGAGAGAGAGAGAGAGAGAGAGAGAGAGAGAGAAGGTGCATATTATGGCTAATATAAAAAATAAATGCTTATTATTATTTTAATAAAAATCATAACTCAATTGAAATTTCTAAATAATGCGAATGATAAGTATTTAATTAAACATATAATTTTAAAGGAAGATTTTTTACAGAATAAGTCACACTGAAATAGGTTGATATCTTTCTCAGTATTAACTACTATTTATCTTCATGTGATTTATAGTATTTGATTAAGATATTTCTTTCTAAACCATTCAAATTTTTAGTTTAGACCTTTTCTAGAATTTGGTATACACCCAATGCTGCAAATTAGTTTCCCTCAAAAGCTTGTCTAACTTTTCAAGTTGTTATTATGCATTTTAAAGGAACCACTCTTATGACTACTCAGCTTTCATACTTTATGAAAAAAAAAAGTCAAAAGTTTCAGTAGTCTTCTACTTAAGGGTGTTTCTTTCATCCTTTCCATGGCACAGAATCAGAAAAAGAAGGAAAAGAAACACATGGGGCACTCCCTTTGCTGAAATTTCAAAAACTCCTTGTGACTACTTCAAAAGGATCTGCAAAAAAGTACTTTTCTGTTTAATTATTAAACAAGAAGGAAGCATATCTCTTTCACACTGTTTCTTTTAGAATAATAGGAAACCGGGATAGCAAGGCATGTTGTAGTCTGTAAAGTACATTCCCATCCTCCAAATGGAAGCTCCTAGCAAGTTGTAACAATACCTCACAGAATACAGTTTCCTTTAGTAAGACACCTGCAATGATGCCTACCCTCACACATGATTGCTCTCTTGCCAAAAACTTTCATGCTATTAGAAAAATGTAAAATGAACTAAATGAGGATTTTTAAAGCAAATCAAAACTGGTTATCTCTGACAACCAAAAGAGGGGAGGTAAGGGTCAATCCTATTTTCCACGCCCCTTCCTCCAGTTTCTCAGAAATAGAGTTGTTTTGTACCTTCTTGTTTCAAAAGCAAATCAAAGCCATATTTCATTCAAACTGCTCGTGAGAAAGGGATCTTGGGAGGCAATTTTCAACCCTATGATTTTAGAATCTATTAAACCTCTTGTTCTTATAATTATCTTCACATTTTCTCCATTACTTTACATAGATGGCAGAATAAAGAAGCTGCAATTTTGATTACAGGATTGTTTTAATCTCATTACTTCCTCATATCCACTTTTTCTCTTTAATTTCTAATTTGAAACATATTAAAATAATAAAAAATATTTCAATTATTCTCACACTAATTATTCGACAGGTCTAAGATCCTAATCTCTCAAACATCTTACTTATGTCAATGAAGCACATGCAATTTTAGGCATTAAGAAAAAATAATTTTAATTTATTCTGTAAATGAGGAACATTATATTTAATTTGATAATACACCAGTCTATTCAAACTGAATTTGAAGGGGAGAAACAAGATAATGTTGGAACCCCACATTCAAAGTTTCCTCTTCTTTGCTATACAGATGATTCTGGAAACATTTATTTAAAACACACTCTTTCTACAAACCACAAGATAAGTGTGTTCATTGGTTACACTTAACTCTGATCCAGGCACTATGTCAGGTGCTTGAAAACTGATCAAGGGTATCTGGCTTTAAGGAGCCACGGTGTCATAAAATAAAACATGGCTAGCACTGTGAAGCATAGGAATGATGTTCTAGAGGGACATTTAGGCATTAATGGTCCCTTCTCACCCATTAAGTTGTGGGGAGAGTATCAGAGGGTGGTTTATTAAATAAGTAGCATTTCAAAGCAGATTTTGAGATGTACTATAATGAACTCAGCATCCGGTTATTAATAATACTTTGAGGATTATTTATCTTATATGCATATATGTATAGTTCTTTTCTACTCCCTCCTAGTTTGTGAGGCATATTTGCAGAAGGTTGGCACAAAGGGAAAGATGCAGGCCAATCAAGTTTCTATTTTCCTCTTCTACCTTCCCTGAAACATCCTTCATCAAGAAAAACTTTGTTTTACCTTATATTTTATATAAATGCAGACTGAAATAGCTGTCTGCATTTATCTGTTTTGCAAATTCAAACTGTCACATGTGTATATTCAGTGTGTATATGTATGCATATGTATATATGTATGTATGTATATTTTTTTAATTACGTTCACCTCCAGTAATAGACAGATAAACAGATGTACATACAAATAGAAACTCAGACCTTGAAAAAAAGAATTAAACAGTTAAAAAAGAAATCCTAACAAATGAAAAAATCAAATATGAGTAATTCCTTAAAACTAATGTAATGTTCACAAAAAGTAAAAGAAAAAAATCAGAGAAATCTAAATTTTTTCAAAATTGAATAGTCTCAAATACAAAAAAAAAAGAATAAAAGAATCTCAAACAAACACTTTTGCATTATCAATCCACCTTTAATGGGAGAATTTGCATGTAATGAAAACAATGAGATCAAGTGTCAGTGGAATGCCCTGCGTTCTCCACACTTGGTAAGAGAGAGGCTTGCTAAGACTGCAGCATTTCACATTTGAAATTATTCTGTGAAATTACAGACTTGGTTTATCTATTTTTTTATTTTCTTCATAAAATTTTCAACACTGTACATTATTTTAAAACCAAGTTTTATACTATAGATCTATACTAGCCTTTGAAATACTTTACTTTTTTAAAACTTTGAAATATACCTATGTTCATTTTCATTTGCCATAAAAATCACTTTCCTATTTTTTAAAATTTTTAATTTGTTTTGATTAGTTATACATGACAATAGAATGCATTTATGCACTTTGATGTATCATACATAGATGGGATATAATTTCTCATTTTTCTGAGTGTACATGTTGCAGAATCATATTGGTCATGTAGTCACATACATTCATACGGTAATCATGTCTGTTTCATTCTACTATCTTTCCTATCCTCACATCCCCACCCCTCCCCTCCCATCAATTACCTCTACCTTATCTAAGGCAAGGTTATTCTTCCCTAGTGCCCCTCCCACCTTATTGTGAATTAGCATCTGCATATTAGAGAAAACATTCAGCCTTTGGTTTTGTGGGATTGGCTTATTTCACTTAGCATTATATTCCCCAACTCCAACTATTTACTGGCAAATTTAATAATTTTACTCTTCTTTAAAGCGGAGTAATATTTCATTGAGTATATATGCCACATTTTCTTTATCCATTCATCCATTGAGGGACACCCAAGTTGGTTCCATACTCTAGCTATTGTGAATTGAGCTGGTATAAACATTGATGTGGCTGAGTCACTATAGTGTAGAAAAATAAAAAAAAAAAAAAATAGAAAAGTGGCAGCTCTGTGGTTGCTGCCAATTTCCTATTTTAAAACAATTTTTTTCTTTTAATGTTTTTTTAGTTGTCAATGGACCTTTATGTTTTTTAATTTTATGCGATTCTGAGACTCAAACCCAGGGCTTCACATATGCTAGGCAAGAGCAGTACCACTGAGCTACAACCCCAACTCATCACTTTCCTATTTTGAGGAGGAAGAGTCAAACAGTTCCTTGGAGTTGTCATGTATAAATTCTCTTTAATGCAGTGGTGGGGGGGGGAGGGGAGAAGAGAAGGGCAAATTTCCCACATTAATTGCCTGCAAGTTCCTCACAGAAGCCATCAAGGGGTTAAGCACCATAAGAATTTGAAAACTTGTTTGTTGAGATTGACAAAGCAGTTTATCCCTCACTTCAGTCAGAAAGAACCTCCCAAACTGAGTCATGTTTTTGCTATCTGTGCAGAAATTCATAGTTCACACATGCATCCACACACCTATACTTTCCACATTCCTGATTTGTCTTCAGAAATGAGAGATAAAACAACCTAGAGACAAATATAGAACTTGCTGCAGAGAAAAGTACAAAGTATAAGAGCTGGTCATAGAAACTCTTAAGGGACAAACTATCTTTGGTAAGACATTCTTGTTTGTCTTTTGTCCTTGGATGATTCTTGGGGTATGTCCTGTTGGATAAGAAGTAATGAAAAAAAATACATAAGCCCCTCTGTCCATAAAGTCAAAGGACTTTTGAAGGAAGGACAAGCAAGTCTGAGGGTATGGTGTAAAAAATACAGTATCTTCAACATAGCAATGGGATGAAACTGGATTAAGAAAACAAAGGAAATTTTCTACAGTTGGTAATGACTATCTCATTTTTTTTTGTAGTGCTAGGAATTGAACCAGGACCTTTTGTGTGCAAGGCAAATATTCTACTAACTGAGCTATACCCCAACACTACAACCAAGTCTTTTAAGAAGCAAGTCATTGGATTTCTTTTGTAAATGGACTGTGGCACATTCTTATTTAGCCACCTTTTAGCCATTCCATGATCCCAACTCTCATTTACTGACACAAAATCCTCAATAAAATCTACTACATATACAACCTTAAATAGTTGATATCTAGGGAGATTATATCAATATTCAGTAGTTTGATATAATGCAAGAAATAAACAGGTGATTACATTAAGTGGAGCGATCCAGAATTTAGTAGAGGAAACAGTATCTAGGGGAAAGATGAGCCCTGATCTCAAGATCCTATGACACTGTGGGGAGGGGGAGAGACTAAGTTTTCCATCACCAATGGGACAGGGACAAAATGATCCTGAGCAAACCAGGGACTTGGGAACATCCTTCAATTTGACCTATGCATTACAGTTCTCAGGGTCCAGTGATGGTTCACTAAAGCTTACATTTAGACTACAGTAGAAAAAGAAAAAACAGTGATGATTCAATTATTGTGATGAAGCTTCCTTTTATTAGCTATGAAGAGTTTGATAAGCAAAAATAATTTGGTTCCTGGTCACATGTTACAGGGAAAGGGGAAAGGGAAAGGAAGAGTGTAGAGGAGCTATGTCCTAATCCCTAACATTGATGTACTCTGATATTTTGCCAACTTCTCTAAAATCAAAGCCTCAATACATCATCCAACACCATTTCCAAGATCTAACCTCACCCTCGAACTCAAAAATGTCCTTTGAGCTGTATCTCACAACGAATCTACGTGTTACAACTAAGGTCGTTGTCTCGTGACCATGCAAGTACCAGAAATGGGGGCGAGTTTGGGCAGGCCCTCACTTCCTAGTAAAGGAGGAGTAAGGCAGAGAGAACAGCTTTGGCAAGGTGACTGCAGCTCCAAAGGTGTCAGTGTGTCAAGGCAACCTCTATTTTCCCTTTGCTAGATTTGGCTTGGGTTAGAATGGGGCAAATAGAGTCCAGACATCTTCTATCTATCCAGCTAGGAAGATCTACTATCAACTTAGAGGAGAAAAATCCAAGAATGTGCTTTATTGTATATTATTTAAGTTATTTCCTGCCTTTCACTGTATTGAAAAGCCATGAATGTGACTTCTTTATTCTCTAAGGTTTATCTATGTTGGTACACTGGAGATTCACATCTGTTGAACAGAATGAGAGAGTACTGTAGGTCAAAGGGGAAGGTGTACAAGGAGAGACACACTGGTTAGAGTTTAACAAACTCATCCTGCTCATATCAGCAACGAAGAACAGTGATGATTCAATTATTGGGATGAAGCTTCCTTTTATTAGCTATGAAGAGTTTGATAAGCAAAAATAATTTCGTTCCTGGTCACATGCTATCCTTTTCTGCTACCATTCTTTTATCCATTAGGCTGGAGACATATGGCATTTCAGCACATGGGCTTTCTCCCATGCCAGGCCTTTATACCTCACTCTTCCTCTTCCTGGGAAGCTCAGACCTTCACATAGCCAACTCCTCCACATTCTAGACTCCACTCTACCACCTTTCCTATTAAGGGCTTTTCCTGGTCCTCTGTTTAAAAATAGTATCCAACACACCCCCAAACACACACAGTCACATTCTATTTTTCTGCACAGCATTCTGAGAAATCCATTATTCTATTTGCCATCTATTTATCTATCAATCTAATTATTACATCTATTTATCTATCTAATCTAACAATTATTTTTCTCTATCTTTATAAAATATGTCATGAACTTCCAAGAAAACAAGCATCTTTTGTTTCTCTGCTCTTTGCTAGCCTGTAGAATTGTGTATCCAACACACAACAGGTGGCCATGAACAAATACTAGTATTTAAAATGTTTTAGCAGGGATATATATCTTCTGTTCTTTGTTTTCAATAGATGGGTTAATAACAAATGATTCTTTTCCATTTCTCAAAATTGACTAGTGAAACCTCTAGCTAAGATACTTTTGTTCACTAATAAAATTCTGCCTAGAATATAGTAAGTTTAGATACAAATTTTTAACATTGCAACTATTCAGGCTTGCTTTTTTTTCCCACTAAATTAGGTTGGCCATTCCCCAAATTAATATGAACTATTTTAGGAAGTTAATGATATATGATTCACCAGACAGCTCAAAGTCCCCTTTCCTTTGTTAAATAAAAATTTAAGGAAATGACTAATTAGTCAATTTGAATGATTTCCAAATAACACCACCAGTCTGTGTTTGTCTATACTACCAAGGTGAATTATTCATTAGCATTTATGAGAAGTGCCTGAAGAGCACTAGCAGTGGGAGTAAGACAACCTGAAATGGTTTTTAAATGACCTCCAAGCAACTTGGATTAACACTGGCATTATTCTCCCTGTACAAATCAAGTTAGAATTTTCCACGTGTCGGATCTCAGAAGGCAGCAGTGGAAGGAGGCTTCACGAGGAAGCGACCTCTGCACCTCCCAGCAATTAGGTTCTGCTTTTGTTCCCTGTGTAGGATCTGTGTACACATGTGTGCAGGCACACGCTCCTGAGAGAGACGGGAAGGGACTGAGAAGCAAAGAAAGAAGCAGAAAGAGAGACAGAGGCGAGTCAGAGATAGGAAGAGATAGGGTAAGGGGAAGAAAGAAACCAGGGATGAGAGAGAAAAAGAAAAGAAAGGAGATGTAGTGCATGAGAAAAGAAAAAGGAAAGAGAAAAGGAACAGGAAATAAAAGCTAGAAAGCAAGAGGAAGAAGGGGCCCCAATGGAGGGAGGGAGATGCTGGTGATGGCAAGGACAGACTCAGAGGCAGGCCTTCCCTGGAGTTGGTAGGCTGGGTTTCCAGGCTCCCAGGAGTTCTCCCAGGTGTGCAGGGTCACCTGACTTAATACTGATTAAAAGTGTAAATTGCAACACAAAAGGAAAAAAAAAAGAGTAATTGTCACATTGTTTCTCTCCTGTGAGGTCATACTCCCTGGTTGAAGCTAAGCCTGCTGCGAGGCACACCCCTCCTGTTTAATAAAATTGTATTAACTTTATCCCTGTCCTTGATTTGTGGCTTTCTCACGTTGTGAGGAATAAATAATAAATGATTGTAAAGTACTTGTACATATGAAATGCCACATAAATGCTTAATAATAATCAGCTTAGGCCAGGAAACCAGGGGGTTTGAATAGAAATCATCACACGTGGCTATTCTTGTTTCTGTGGCTAAAATCATCCTGTGTACTTCTCCCCTCCAAATCATCCAACAGATTTAATTTCCACTCATTCAAGAATCCACTTCTCTGCAAACTAAACAACCTTTGTTCCTCCATCCCTACAGTAATATCATTTATAGGGGGAGAATACAGCTGCAAAAATCCATCTTTGCTTTTTCATTTCAGCTCTTTTTTCTTTCTTTTTTTTTGTTCTTCTTTTTTTCTTGCAAAAGTCCTTCCCTCCATTTTAGTCTTTCTAAATCCTCACGTGCCCAATTTTAAGCCATCATTTCTTACCCCATCAGGAATGTTTGTTCTGTTCTGCTTACCTTTGGAAAAATATCTGTCTGCTGGTCTTGGATTACATTAGGCTTATGTTTTGGGAAACCAGTGGAGCTAAGTTGCTCCTTCCTTAGTTGTCTTCATTTAGGCACTCATTTAACCCTTTATTCATCAGCCCTGATGGATAGAGTGTTGTGTTAGGCATTAAGGACAAGTGGAAACAAAGATACATTCCATAAAGAAGACAGACAAGACAATTTTAGCCAGTTTAGAAAATTCCACAACCAAATTACTAATAGCTAAGGAAAGTCAGCTTACAAGAGGCTGGATGTAGGTAATTCTGCTAGGGTCTAGGCTAAGTTCTTTTTGCTTAAAATGTCTAGAAAAGACTTCTTATATTCTATTTAATTTGCTTAAATTCTCTTGATTTGACCTGCAGTGTAGATAGAAGGGAATGGTTCATACCTAAGGAAATACCCTATGAGAGCTTCTCCCTGCTCTCTGGAGGGAAGAAGGCAAAGAGTGAGGGGCTATGCATCTCTGTCTGCTCCAGATTCTGGTGGGTGAAAACCATTCTTGGGATTGGCAAAACCTGAACCTTTGCTGATGTAACTGTTCATTTTTGACCCAAAATGAATTATTTTTTTCAAAAAATATCTCATCTAGACTTTTACTAGTACATTTAATGATAAAAGTAGTATATGTCAATTTAGAGAGGCCCTAAGCAACTTAGTGAGATCTGGTTTCAAAATAAAAAATCTTAAAAAGGTCTATAGGAATGGCTTAGTGATTAAGTGCCACTGAGTTCAATCCCATCCCCCCCCCAAAAAGTCATATATGCTTATATAAAACATTGAAAATAATATGAACAAAAGCAAATGAACTGCAATTACACCACCCACTTGGGATCATTTTTATCATTAAATATATATCTGCTCAGATTTTTTCCCCATGTTTATATTGTATATAAACGTGCCTTCGGGCATATATCTCCTCCCCACATAATATTAAATTTCTTATCAGTGTGGGATTATACTATACTTTGTATACATATATATTGCTTTATTACTTTTCTTTAGCAAAAATATATCAAAAATATAATTTTGTATAAAATGATTTTATCCTGATTCTAATGACTGCTTCATATTCTATTACACATATGAATTATTTCAAAGTTTTACATATATGAGTATTGCTGAAATAAACCTCCCCAAATTGGAGTTCCTGAGTAGAGGTATTGCCCGCATTAAGGGTTTTGTTACCTTGCCAAACTGCACTCCAGAGAGCTTAGACTAGCTTATCCTTTGATTTCCAGTACTTCAGATCCCTGCCCATACCCTCTGCTCTCCCTCTCAGCCCCCTACACATCCTTTAGCCAAATGAAGTACTCTCAAAGAAGATCTGCTTGAAGCTCAACAATTTAATTTTTCTTCTACTTTCCCTTTCACTCCCTCGTGGCATGAGAATTAGTGGGCCTTGGGTTTTCAAACAGGTGGAGAAGGCTGTAGGGTGTATAATTGCTTTTGGTGAAACCATCAACGTCCACATTTAGTTTTTCCTGCTCCACTTCCTCCAATTCAATTAGACTGTTCTTACCAGGGGGAGAGTTTTCAAAGCATCAGATGAAGTGTTACCTCATGATTAATAATTCATGACAAGAAATGAAGATCTGGAAAGGTAATAATGCCCTCCAAGCTGTTTTTCTCTACCACTCTCTTGTTCTCATTCACATAAAATGCTGTGTCTCAATCGTTAAAGCAAACATACAAAGTTTCACTGCCCCATAAACCAAAGATCCAAAACAGGCTTCTTGAAGCCCCTTTGAGAATCTCACAAAAGACTCAGCTTTGAGGGAAAGAAATCAACACTGTAGCATATATAGATACTCGTTCCCATAGGCCAGGCACCATGAAGGCCATCCAAGGGACTCCCTAAGAGAAGATCTCTGATCAAATAAACAAAGAAACAGAAGAGGCCCAAAAGAAATCAGATTTGTAAAGTGGACAAGAAGTTTATTGTGCCCGGCTTCTGCTTTCTGTGCCCAGATATGCGATAAAAGAAAGAGATTTCTTTAAATGTGATTTAGTTATTTAGGTATTTTTGCAAACAGATCTGTGAGGTAAATGAGTATTAAAAGAGTATGTTTGGGAAAAATGTATCTATTAGAGCACAAATCCAAAAAGGGTGAGCTTAGTGGGTTGTTGATGCTGAAATCTATTTGCAAAGCTACAACTGAGGCTGCATTTTTTTTTTCATGCCAAATGCTATGAGCCACAAAATGTCCAAGGCAGTGGGTCACACCCACCGCCTCATGCTCTGCTACTTGGCATTCCTCTAGGTTCTTCCTCAATTGTAATATCTCCACAGGCCATAACAAGGGACAACAGTCAGCAGAAATTCAATTTCGACCTCCATCTGCTGGCAATAAGAACATAAGGGGGAAATTAATGTACACTCACACACTTGTCATTATAATAGCCCAAATTTGTTTTTATAGTATGACTTTCTTCCAAGGAAATCAAGAAAACAATTTATGTTTAAATTCCCAAGAAGCAACTCACCTGATCGACAACTGAAATACTAATTTCTTTTCTGAAGGCACAGAGATGCTGAATATGTGTCCAGGGCCACAAAGCACTTCCATGGCAAGGTATGGAGATCAGAAAACTCTCTGGAAACCAATTTGGCAGTTCCTCAAAATCTGCTATCTAATATCCAACCCAGAAATCAGGTAACACTAACAGATTATGTAAGTGTACATCCAAAGATTTATACTTTGCTAACACGGTATTTTTCACTCATTTTTTTTCCTTTAATTAATTCTCTTTTCCCAAATCCAGGACCTATACTCCGTGATCTTGCCTACATTTGTTCCTCCATGAAATGAAAATAATAAGAGAAGCCAACTCATAGATTTGTTATGACAATTAAGCAAAAATTCACAGAAGATTCCCTAACATATACAGGGTTATCATAAAAATCTAAAAACTTGGAGATATATATAAATGTGTGTGTGTGTGTATACATACACACGTGTATATATGAAAGATGAATATAGTGAACTACTGATAAGTGAATGGAGGGGTCCATCATAATAAACATAGCAGAGCCCTTTATCACATATTGTCTTGGAAGAGCTGCTGTTTTTGACAGCACAATTAGAAAGTTGGTTAAAAAAAATTCAAGAATATAATCAGTGTGTAGGGCAAATCTTTTTATGAATAATGATCTATTTTCAACCTTGCAAAACTGTCCAAGACATCCCCAAACACACATCTTTTAATCATCCAAGATGCAAGTTCTACAAAGCTGACTGGGGGTTGATCCTGACAGCATGAGGAGAGGGGAGGCACTGAGGCTACCTAACAAGTGAGGTTACCCAACAAGCCATGCATTGTACCCAAATACCAATAACCATTTATTATGCATATTTATGTTTCCAGGCCTTGAAACACCGATAGTAAGTATTTATTAAATTATTTATTATTTGCATCATAAACATCATCATCATATAAAGAAAAAAATATAGGAATAAAAGGATGTCCCACAATCCACTGCTTTCATTTTTTAAATAATCACATTTTGGCACCAGCAAGTAGGAGCAGAGGCCTCAGCAGTCAGTTTTGTCCCTATTCACTTGGGATCCTCTATTCACCTCTTTCTTCATTAGCTTGCTAATATGTTCCTCATCCTTTAAGGAAACACGAGTAGTGAAATGAATCTGCACATGTTTCCTGGCCATTCTCCATAGAATCAAAGAGCTTAATATCTAAAATGGAAAGTTGAAGCCCATCTAAGTAATTTTTTCTTTCTTACCTACTGTCAGTGTCCCTTTCATGAAGAGATATTTGTCTTAAAGTTGACTTTGATGCTTGAAAACATTATATTTAGGCTCAAATAATTATATGGATAAGTCTGTATCTTCATACACACACAATAATAACATCAATTTATTTTGGATCACTTGCATTGTCTCTCTGGACAAATTTTAATGACAGATTTCTGATGAACAATTCCATGAAAAGCAATTGTGAGAAAATTATATATGGGAAAACATTTTAAAAACTATCCTTGCTTATGCTCATTTCTAATCAAGATACAGGGAACTTTCCAAATAGACAGTATGCATACATTATTTACTTTATAAACTATATGTCATTCTGTCACATCAAGTGGACTTGCTTCACCAGGTATCTCAGGTTGGTTTTAATTCTCTAGCTCAGAGTACTCAGTGTGATGCAGTCTGAATAAAAGGGGGAATTCAAAAAGGTCTGTTAATAGTAGGCTAATGCACTTTAATGTCAACATGTGTGATCAAAGTGTAAAGAGGCAAGTATCATAAGAACGTCATAAGAGCTTCTTCTTGAAGGATGCTTCGAAAGAAAGCCAGATACAAAAAGTCTGACATCTTCCATCAGATTGTCATTTGGCAAGTGTTTCTGAATTTTTGCATGCTGCCTAGCAGAAGCTGTAGATTGGGGAATATAGAGAGGCTACATGTTTGTAATCACTGAAATCTTTTATTTCCTATGAATGTGGGACTTTGGAGAAATCAGACAGGATAGAAATTAAAGAATAGCCAAAATACAGGCACAAGGACTGAAAACTTTCAAAGAAAATTAGTAACTGGTTAAATAACACTAAGGAATGTGATACATGGGTCCAATCAACCAGGAAGGAGTGATCCGGTAAGTGACTACAGGTATTATTCTTAGCCCTGAACTGCTTACAATTTACTAATAACTTTAGAAAAGAAGGTGGAACTATTAAATTTCAAGATAGTACAAACTGAGAATGAAAGATAATATTTTTGAAGATAAGGAACTCAATATGGAGAGTATATGGACTGAAAGTTTGGGTATAAGAAAAGTAGAAAGACTTCAAGTATTTGTTTATTTAGAGCTGAAAGGGAAGGGACACTCAAACTAAAATAATTTAGGGAAGTTGAATAAAGGAATTATTTACCAAGGTGTGGGTGTGGGTTTAAGGAAACCACAAAATGTTGCTAAATATCCCAAAGAATAAAATATGCTCAATTATTCCCTCTATGCCTGAAGGAGTGAGGGAAGGGACTGATTTTTTGAGGGGAATACAGATAAAGAGAGGCACCTAACTCAGAGGAGCTTTCAGGAAAAAAATAAGGGGAATAAACAGTCCAATCTCACTCTTACACCTACTTCCATTCTCCAACCAGTACTTCCAATCTACCAAACTCAACTGAAAACAAAACCAGAAGCTAGTAACTCATTGATGTTTTGACTCTTGCAATGGGATAGAGAAATGCCTTGTTTACAAATATGGTGAATGATTGGAGTGTATCTTAAATTTTGAGACTCATTAAAATCCAGGGTAAACTGAGTCTTACTGTACTTCATGGGTCAGAATACCTTCTGTAAAGGGCCAGATGATAAGCATCTTAGGCTGATATAGGCCATAAGTCTTCATTTTAAATATTTGTCCTTGCCTTTGAGGAATAGTAAAAATAAAAATGGCCAGTCTTGCCCGCCAGCCGACTGGATTTGGTCCAAACTACAGTTTGCTGATTCCTACTCTACTGTCTTGAGCAACAAAACATGCATGAAGTATTGTGTTCATTTACTGCCCTGGATTTTAAAAATACAGGATTTCTCAATACTCTCCAACACTTGAAGATTTAAGCATATTTCTTATAAAATTTAAAAGCTTTTAAAACCTGTTGATAATTACACTCATTATCAATAAAACTTATAAGTCCTGAAAAATTTTGTTGGAATCTCAGTCATACCAGAAATGAAATTTGACAGAAGTATACAAAATGGGAAGTTCATATCCAGGAAAATGATCTATTGACGTATAATATGAAATATTAGAACTTCGATTTTTATTTATTTTTCATCACATTTGTTTTAAATTTCAATTTCCAAGTACTTTATGATGTACTTAAGGTTTCAATATTAAGGAAATGAAAATATTTACAAATTAAATAAATTATTTTATTTATCGAAAGGTAGTATTGCCAAACATAAAAATCTATCCTTCCATAAAAAAACAATAAGAATACAGGTAAATAATTGTCAAAATAATCTTTTTAAGTGCTCTGGAAATTAACCAAAGGCTTTCAAAAATCCAAGAGCAGTTTACTCAAGAAAAATGGTTGAATCGCAATAAGAAGATCCAGCTTTGTGGAATTTTGGGTTACCCTGTTCCCATCTGCTTCCTCCCAGCCATGTAGCAGCATTGAAAACCAGAGGTTTGGAACCATGGTAACCAAGAAACAAAACAGTCTAGCAGCAACTGGAGAGAGCAGAATAAGTTTGGAGCTTCCTCAAAAACCCCATTCCCAGAGAGTTGTCTTACCAGACTGGTTTTGGAATCCCCTTGAAGAACTCCATTCTCAGAGCTTTTCTTTATTTGAGCTTACTGAATGAGGAAAATTGCATGTGGAGGCTATTTCGCACCCCGCCCCCTCCAAAAAAGAATCAAAGGCAATTGCTGCACATTGTGGCAATCCCGAGTGACAAGGCCAGTGGAGTAATGAAGAGGCCAAAAATTAAACGTAAAATTAGAAGAGCAATAATTCTATGAGGGGTTTGAATAGCTCTGACACATTTCTGAGAAACTGGAAAGCCACATATACGTGCAGGGTTGTAAACACAACAGGAAAAGACTTGAGAAGTCTCCATTCCCTTAGCCATGGCTGATCTGAGACTCTATGCAAACAAGGAGTAAGGGTTAAGGTACAGTTGTAAATTACTGGGGTACTGAAAGAGTAGCCCAACCACATACTGGGCCTTTCAGCAAAGATTGAGGGACTTATTGGTTCAAGGCATTTTAGGAAATCTCTGTTTAATTATTTTCTGAATACTAAAACAATTGAGCAGTGAAGAGAGTTTGGTGGATGCACAGAACAAAGAATGCAGACAATATGAAATTCAACAGGACAGTCACTAAACAGGTACACAAATAAACAATAAATGTAATAACAATAAAACCCTGGGGGAAAGGGCAGAGATCTAATTTTTAGAGTCATCAGGCAAAATTATTTTAAAATTACCACTTTTCAACAACAACAACAAAACAAATTACTGAATGAATGAAGAAATAGGAAAGTGTGTCCAACACACAGGAAAGAAATTAGTCTTAGAAAGTGTTCCTGAAGGAACCCAAGTATTGGACCTACAAGACAAAGACTTTAAATCATATGAAATTCAAATAGAAAAATAAAATTAAACCAAAGGAAAATATGACATTTTCTTATTCCTAAGTAACCAATAGGTAAAAGAAGTTGTCACAGAAAAATTAATAAATATTTTAGATGCATGCAAATAAAGACAAGTATGCCAAATTTGATAGGATATAATAAATGCAGTGCCCAGAGGGAAATTTATAACTACCTGCATTAAAAACAGAATGATCTTAAAGCAGAACTTGAACTTATGCCTTTTAAAAACTGGAAAAAGAAGTACAAACTAAACCCAAATCAAGTAGAGAGAGGAAATAATAGAGAGTAGAGCTGAAGTAAATGAAAGAAATAATAAACAATATAGAAAATCAATAAAACCACATGCTGATCTTTGAAAAGAGGAAAATTATTTACAAATCTGTAGCTAGTCTGACCAGGAAGAAAAAAAAAGAATCAAATTACTAAACATCAGTTATAAAAGAAAAAATATCACTATTGACCTTTCAGAAATAAAAGCTATTATTAGGAAAAATTAAGAACTATATGCCAACAAATTAGATATAGTAGATGAAATGGAGAAAGTTTCTATAAAGACACAATTTATTAACTATGATTCAGGAAGTATTAGAAAATCTGAACAGATTTTAAAAGGCTCAAATTAATACTTTTTAAAGTTTTCACAACAAAAGGCAAAGTCATAGATGTCTTCACTGATAAATTCTTCCAATGTTTTAAAGAAGATTTATTAACAATTTCTTATGAATTCTTCCCCCAAAAAAACAGTGTTTATTGAACTCACTCTTTGAATCAGTACATAAAAATGAATATGCCAAAATGAAACCCACCACTCTGTATAAATATGCACCAATAAGAAGTGAATCACAGTTCAAAATATAAAGACTAAAACTACAAAATCTTTCAGAGAAAATGAGGGTGATTCTTCATTGACCTAGAATTAGATAATTGTTTCTTAAATGTGAAATTAAAAGCATAAATATTTTTAAAAGATAAATTTGAACTTTACTAGAATTAGAAACATTTTGTTCTTCAAATAATCATAACGTTAATTCTTCAATAAAATGAAAAGATATATAGGAGAAAGTATTTATAAATTATATATTTGAAAAAAAAGTTGTAACTAGAATAATAAACTTAACAATAAAAATACTCTAATTTTAAAATTGGCAAATGATTGAGTACACTTTTCTCTTAATAAATAAGATATACAAATGACCAATAGGCCCACAAAAGGAAACTTTGCATCTCTAGTCCTTAGAGAAGTACAAAACAACGAGAGATATCCCTTCACAACCACCAGGATGGCAGAAACATAAAAAAGAAAAATAATAGTAAGTGTTGCCAAAAGTGTGGAGAAATAGGAACCCTACTACATTGCTGGTAACAATGTAAAGTCATGAGCCTTTGAAAACTTTAGCAGTCCTTCAAAAAGTGAAACAGAGTTAACATGTGACCCAGTGTTCTCATTCCTAGGAATATACCAAGAGAGATGAAAATGTATGTTCACACAAAAGCTTGGGCAGGGATGCTTTCAGCAACATTATTAATGATAGCAAAAACTAGAAACAATCCAAATGTTTGTCAACTGAGGAATGCATAGAAAAGAACAGTATAACTATATAGTGAAATATCATTTGGCGATAAAAAGGAATGATTACTGATTTGTGTCCAACACAGATGAACTTTGAAACCATTATATTGGGTGAAAGAAGCCAGTTACGTATTCTATGGTTCCATTTTTATGAAACAGTCAAGCAAGGTAAATACATGCAGTCAAAAAGTAGTTTAGTGATTTCCAGGTGCAGGAAGAAGTGGAGATGGAGATGGTGACTGCTATTACCTACTGTCATGAGTAACTAATTAAAACAAATTAAAAATTTTTAATAAATAAATAAAATGTATTAAATTAGATGGTGGTGCTTGCTAGATGCCAGGAAATACAATGAAAAAAACACTGAATTGTATGCTTTAAAGGGGTAAATTTTATGGCAGCTGAGTTATCTCAATAAAACTGTTATTAAAATTATTGGAATGCATCATGTAATGTTTTTAAAATTAATAGCATGTAAGATGAAAATAGCTTGAAGTGAGTTTGGGCTCCTGAAAGACTAATAAATTCTATCATACAGACATTCCTAAATATATTAACTACAACTACAGATTAATACAAAACCAACAACTTTTGAACAAATGTAGACAGATTTTGGAGTGGACCATGAATGTGGAAAAACTGACTACCACTCATTGAATTTTTTGTTTTATGAATTTTAGCCTGAGAACAAGCTGAAGTTGATTTTTTAAAAAAGATATCTACTTTCTCTGTCCTAAAGATCCAGAGGAAAGAGTTCAGGGAAATTGTATCTGCTAAAGAGTGAGAGTAAAGTAACAGGAGAAACTCCACATGGTGGAGAGGATCCAAGTCCTGTGGTCAACTCCATTCAAAATAACTGGCTGACCCCTGAACCAGGCATGCCTGAGAAAAATGTAAAATAGTTCAGATGAGGATTAGACATACAAACAAAATCAAAAACAAAATTAAAGCTTTAACTGATGTTTGAGTCACTGCCCAATAAAGAGCACTTGTAGTTTCAGTATAACCAATTTAGTTGCTTGCTGAAATAAAAATATCTTCACTCTTCAGAGGCAGTAAAAGAAAATACAGAGTTTCTGCAACATAACAATCATGTCTAGAACACAAGCCAAATTTACACAGCATAAAAAGAAACAGTGACCAGTTCTCCAGCAAAAAGACAACCCATGTTGATCAACCTTAAAGAGATTTAGGTATGGGATTAGCACATATGGATTTAAAAGCAGTTCTTACATTTTGGTACACTTTTAAAGTAATGAATATAAACATAGCCACAATGAATGAAAAGATAGGATTTATCAGCAGAGAAATATAAGCCATTGCAAGAAAAAACAAAAGGAACTTCTAGTACTAAAGAATACAAGAGAATCTGTTGCCAGCATTAAATCAAATAAATTGCCAAAGTCCTGAAGCTGAAGAATAAATACCAGTAGAAACTCATCCTCAGAAGAAATGAAGAACATTGAAAATAGAAAATAGATGTTAAAGATAAATAACCATTTTCTTTTCCTCTTAATTTATTTCAAAGTCATTTAATTATTCAAAGCATACATTACAAATTGTCTCATATGGTTTATAATGTATGTAGGAGCAAATATGTGGTGACAAGAAGATAAAGATGAGTGTGTAATAGTAGCCAGTTTTGTGAATTTCATGTGAAATGGCTCAATATTAACTCTAAACTCACTCTGAAAAATTAAGCAGGTACATATTATTCTACCCAATAATTACTAAAAATGCAATGAGATCTATCTAAAAAGAATATACATAAAATGAACAACTTTACTCAACAAATATTTCTATTTGAAAACTTAGGTCAAATAGAAATATTTCAGGGGATAAGGGTAGACAGCTTACCAAAACTGACATAGAACAAAATTGAAAATCTTATTAATTGTATGTGTAATAAATAAATTGAACCAATTAAAAGCCTTCCCATAAAGAAAACTCCAGATCTTGATAACTTCATTTATGACTTCTTTCAAATATAAGGAGAAATAGTACAAAATTTATACAAAGGCTTAAAGAAATTAGAGGAATAGAGAATCTTACTAACTTATGTTATGATGCCAGTATAATCCTGATACTGATATCTGATAAAGACATTACAAAAAAAAAAAAAAGAAAATCACAGATCAGATTTCCTCATGGGCATACATGCAAAAATACTTGACAAAATATAACGAAATCAAATGGTAGATTTGTTTAAAATAACCAAATATTGAAAATAGCCAGATACATATTTAAATAGAAATATAAAGCAACTATTGTATGTGTTATGGTTTAGATATAGATATCTCCCAACAGTTCATGTGTGAGACAATACAAGGAATTTTAGAGGTGAAATGATTAGGTTGAGAGTCTCAACCTTGTTTATACATGAATCCACTTGTATGGATTAACTGAGTGGTAACTGTAGGCAGGTAGGGTGTGGCTGGAGGAGGTAAGGGCATTTCTTAGGGTCCTATATTTTGCCCCTGGTGAGCAGAGCCCTCTCTCAGCTTCCTGATTGTTTTAGTCACCATTTTTTTTTTTTTTTTTTTTTGCTGCTGTGACTAAGAGGACCCAACCAGAACAACTTTAGTGGAAGAAAAGTTTATTTGGGTGCTCCCATTTTCAGATGTGTTAGTCTATAGAAGACCTGCTCCATTTGTTGGGGCTCAAGGTGAGGCAGAATATCATGGTGGAAGAGTGTGGCAGAGGGAAGCAGCCTACATGGTGAACAGGAAGCAGAGAGAGAGTTCTCCACTTGCCAGATACAAATATATACCCCATAGCCATGCCCTCAATGAACCACTTCCTCCAGCCACACGCCACCTGTCTCCAGTTACCACTCAGTTAATCCTACCAGGGATTAATTCATTGATTATCTTAAGGCTATAGCCCAATCATTTCTCTTCCAAACTTTCTGGCATTGTCTCATACGTGAGCTTTTGGGGGACACCACATTTAAACCATAACACTGATTGTCATGTCCTGGGCTGCTTTCCTCTCTCATACCCTTGCACCATGATGTTCTGCCTCACTTGTGTCCAGACCAAAGGAGTTTGCCATCTATGGATTCAGACCTTTGAAACACTGAGCCAATTAAACTTTTCCTTTTCTAAAATTGTTCTTGCCAGATCTTTTTCTTCATAGTAGCAAAAAAGCTGACTAAAACAGTATGTTTATACAATAGAATAATACTTAGCAATAAAAAAGAACAATACTTAGCAATAAAGAAGAACAAATTATTGAAACATGGATAAATTTCAAAAACATTCTATTGGAATAAGAAATACATAAAAGTACTCTGGGTGGTTC
Organism: Marmota flaviventris; assembly: GCF_047511675.1. Taxonomy (NCBI): domain Eukaryota; kingdom Metazoa; phylum Chordata; class Mammalia; order Rodentia; family Sciuridae; genus Marmota; species Marmota flaviventris. The sequence continues at coordinate 74,328,510 of NC_092507.1, forward strand.
CATTTATTTGGAGTTCAAAAGCAAACAAAACTAAGCTGTGATGCATTCATAAGAATGATTTGAGATTACAAGGATATTGAGGCAGGAATTAACTAAAAGTTCATGAGAGAACTTTGTGAGGTGATATTGAGTTACACAAAATCTGTCAAATCCACCAAATGTTTTCCAACTTCTTTCTACATAAATTATACATTTAAAAAGTGTAAGAAAGATTGAACCCTATAATTAATGCCATGTATGCTAAAGTGTTTAGGAAGATATGTTCTGATATCTGCAATGTTTTAAAAAGATGAGTTGATGAATAGCTGTATGGATGGATGAATGACTGTATGTGTGATTAAGAAATAAATTGCTGAGCGTGGTGGTGCATGCCTGTAATCCATGCAGCTCGGGAGGCTGAGACATGGGAATTGCAAGTTCAAAGCCAACCTCAGCAAAAGCGAGGTACTAAGCAACTCAGTGAGACCCTGACTCTAAATAAAATACAAAATAGGGCTGGGGATGTGACTCAGTGGTTGAGTGCCCCTGAGTTCAATCCCAGGTTACTGCCCCACTCCAAAAAGTGTCAATTTTAAACATACAACAATGTTTACTGTGTTTACTATACAAATCTTTCAAATTTACTTTAATTTGTTATTTATCATGTCAAAAAATGATGGACAAATATTTAGATGTTCCATATCTTATACTTTGGGAAATTCCTCCTTTAGGAATTTTCAGGACCAACAACCAACAGAATCTTAATAGAATTATGAAGCCACCTAAAACATAAACCATATTCAATGTATACCTAGTATGAAATGAAAAACCAGCATTCCAAGTGTAGAAGGAACTTTTCAATTAATATTAATGGGTCAGTACTAAGAAACTTAATTCATAGTCATTTTTCTTATTTAAATCTTGGATCAAGTAGAGCATCTGAGCCATTTTTTTGATTCAGGTTGTTCCTACTTCTAGGAGAGCACCACAGATTTCCTCCGAGCAAATGTTCATTTTTAAAGGTAAACATTCAAGCACAATGCTTTGCCTAGAGTTTCTGGTTGTTTCAATGTTCCATGTGCTTCAAAGTCCCAAATCAGCTTGATAAGCTGTTAACAGCTCTTCCTCTTATTCCTCAAATTGGATTCCATTACTAAAATTGGTTGGATCAACAAATAAATCACCAAATAAAGAAAGTGAACAATGGAATGAAGAAACAGAACTTAGCCAAGGTCAACAACTCAACCCTCTAAGCAGCACTCTAATTTCAGTGAGTTTTGGGGTATCCTGCCAGTGTCTTGGCCTACTGAGAAGAGTGGAGTCTTATCCCTACATTCTGGTTGTCCTCAAATCCCTGGACTAAATAAATCTTTCTGTCCAAAGAGAAGTCAATGGAAAATGTTAACACTTTAACTTATAAATCTACAGTACAGAAGTGTGAATTCTTCATACGATTAGACTTAGACCGTATAAATAAAATTGCTCCAAAAATGTTTGCTTGTAGTCTCAAATTACATAGATATTACTTAGAGTACTTCTATCTTTGTATTCTTTAGCACCTGGCACAAAATGAATTTAAATATCTCTGAATGAATAAATAAGTCTTTCTCATTAAAAAAGGTAACCTTAAGGTGATAGGAGATTGCAGACACATTAAATCACTCTTGGAATCTGGAAGTTGCTAATTGATACTGCAGAAATAGAACAAATAATTCAAAGCATATGCTTGAAAAATATTTGTAAACTGAAGAAAAAGGGAATAGAAATTTAAAGAGAGAGAGAGAAAAAAGACATGTAAATTAGAATTTCTAGATTCTATAAAAGATTTTAGGGTTAATATTTAAAAAGGGATGATAGAAGGCCTGTACTCTAAAAATCCTAGGAAGTTATTAGAATTTAAAAGTGAATTTGCAACACTTATCATTTTCTAAAATTTCATATATAGTTACTATGTTAAAAAGTCTTTTTTTTTCTCTTTTTTTAAGCTTTAGGAAACCTGAATTTTTGGTCTTTTGATTCACTGTTAAGTGAGCACTACCTAAAATACCGTCTGATACTTAGTAAATATACAATAAATGTCTATTGAATGAATGAACTAATTTTAATTAATTTTAAAAAAAAACATCTAAGCTAGAATTCATTGGGGTGGTGTTGGTTGCATATGGAAAGGCAGGGAGCCAAATAAGTTTTCTGCAAAGCAATTAAAACCACTTTGGTTCACAATAGCAAGACTGTGGAACCAACCTAGATGCCCTTCAATAGACGAATGGATAAAAAAAAATGTGGCATTTATACACAATGGAGTATTACTCTGCATTAAAAAATGACAAAATCATAGAATCTGCAGGGAAATGGATGGCATTAGAGCAGATTATGCTAAGTGAAGCTAGCCAATCCCTAAAAAACAAATGCCAAATGTCTTCTTTGATATAAGGAGAGTAACTAAGAACAGAGTAGGGACGAAGAGCATGAGAAGAAGATTAACATTAAACAGGGATGAGAGGTGGGAGGGAAAGGGAGAGAGAAGGGAAATTGCATGGAAATGGAAGGAGACCCTCAGGGTTATACAAAAGTACATACAAGAGGAAGTGAGGGGAAAAGGAAAAATAATACAAGGGGGAGAAATGAATGACAGTAGAGGGGGTAGAGAGAGAAGAGGGGAGGGGAGGGGAGGGGAGGGGGGATAGTAGAGGATAGGAAAGGCAGCAGAATACAACAGACACTAGTATGGCAATATGTAAATCAATGGATGTGTAACTGATGTGATTCTGCAATCTGTATACAGGGTAAAAATGGGAGTTCATAACCCACTTGAATCAAAGTGTGAAATATGATATATCAAGAACTATGTAATGTTTTGAACAACCAACAATAAAAAATTAAATATATATATATATATTATATTATATATATATATATCCATAGCTATGATAAAATTTAAGTTATGAACTAGGCACAACAACAATAATAAAATACAATAATTATAACAAAAAAAAATAAAACCACTTTGGTCTCAGGTTTCTCCTCTGCAAAAAAAAAAATGTTTATTTATTTTTTTTAAAAATAAAAGCAACATAGGTTTAAAAACTTTTATAACCCCCAAATTGCATTAATAAATAAACTGTCTTTTATGTACAAAGACAACAAAAACAAAACTCAAGTTTTTCCTAAGTCTAAGAAATGATGGACCATAAAAATGTCTTTAAAGAGTGCTTTGTATAGGTTAAATGTTTTATCAAAATTAGAAGTTGGGGAGGAAAAGGGAAGTTTAAAAAACTGGTAATTTAAAAATCCACCAAAACCATAAAATTACATGAATAAGAGGATTATCACCATAAGAGAATTGACACTGTTGCTTAGTCTAAAGAGTATATTGAAATATACTAAATAGAATATTAAATGCAAAAATCACCTAGAATAAAGAATATACATAAACCTGTGTACACAGGACATATAGTATGTATAATATAGCTAGTACTTGTGTATAGATGTAAATATAGATAAGCAGCAGAGGACTGCTGGAGAGCTGGCATCTGTTCCCGTGTGTGTGTGTGTGTGTGTGTGTGTGTGTGTGTGTGTGCACGCGCTTCAACTTTTAGAATAATCCATCCAGATCGATGGATGGAGGGAGAAGTAAGGATGCAGAGAGAGGGAGAGGAGCAGTTCTGAATATTGCTGCCAGTGAAAGATAACAGGACACCTGGAAAAGCTCAGTCAGACTCAGTTTCTTCCATCATACTCCCAAACCACTGGTGCCTTTTGGTTTGTACTCTGTGTCTCATGTAGCATTTCTTTTTGCCTCGATTCCTCAAAATGGTGCTTTGTAGATCTCTCTCATGAACTTGCCTGTGACTTAACTGAGTGTCCTTGAAAATTAAAACCTAAAATGAAGACCTGTGTCTAGAAAACTTATTTAGGAGGAATAGGAGTAGGAAGGAGGAATGGCAAAGATTAAAAAGACAATATAGTGGGTTAGGACCCCAGGGAGGATGAATATGGCTCAGTTCCACCCAGAACTTTCTCAGAAGCATAGAAAATAACTCTCACAATAATGTGACATAGGATTGACTTGGATAGCTATGTGCATATAATTTCTGTGCCCTGTTGAGTAAGAGATGAGGGTATTAGCTCCCGGGCACCTCCTGTTTTCACAGGCTGGTTGTTCCTTCAGTTTCTGTGAAGTGAGAGAAGCTGGGGTAGAACGTGAAAGACCAGGCACTAGCTGTCCATTTGGGGAAGACACTGTCAGTATGAGGTGAGTAGGAGGCTCAGGGAGCTAGTATAGCCATGGCTGAAATCACAGGTGAGGCAAGAGGGTGCTGACACAAGTAGGAGCCTGATACTCCTTTGGTATATCTTCCAAAGCTATAAGGCCACAAGCTTTACAGCTCAGTTAATTCCTTCCCATCCTCCTATCTAGTCCCATTGAGCAGAATCTCCTTTGAAAATGGTGATCTATGTTTCTACTTACTTGGAGGAGGATTTCATACAAAGAAAAATTGTTAATGAAGGCAATAAATACATTAAAGATAAATATGTGTGTGTGTTATTTTCATATATATATATATATATATATATATATATATATATATATATTTACTCTAGAGGCACAGGGGTACTTGTTCTTTTATAAACTATAATAATTCACACACTAAAACAAAAAAGAAACATTTTTTTAAAAAGTATAAACTATAGGGGGGAAAAACCTTGTCACCATGAAATAAAACTAGAAATTCTATGTAATCTCAATTCTCACTTCCATTTTAGACACTTAACTTCCATATTCTTGAGCGTGTTGTTTTGGGACTTATGCCAGTCACTGCCTGTTTGTGCTCAGCTTCGATGCCCACCCTTCTGTGCTTTGTGGTACATTAAAGGAAGCTAGAAGTCCGCAAGCTGTTTTTCAGTCTTCCTTGCAGGATTCTTCCTGATGAGGTCTACTAATAGAAGGCACTAGTAAAAGATAAGAAGACAGTGGGAACAGCAAAGATCTTCCTTCTGGATCCAACACTGTGACAATTGGGGGAAACTACTGCCAGTACTTATAGTAGCATTGGGGTAGGTTGAATCCATCCTCCAGCATGGTGGACGCAATACAGAACCTTCTGCATGGTGCCAGGTCTTGATTCATATAGCACACCTTTGGCAAATTCACTACACCATCTCCAATCAGCAGCAGAAAGGGCAGGCTCCCCAATTACAGCCAGACAGTCTTATTTCTTTGTCCCTCTATTTCTCTTTTCTTATATTTGATTTCTGCTAATGATCTGAATCTTTGTGTCTCTCTCCAAAATTCATATGTTGAAATCTAATCCCCACTGTGAAAATATTAGGAGGTAGGGTGTTGGGGAAGTGATTATGATGAAGGGTTCCACCTTTTATGAATGAAATCAGTGCCTTTAAGAAAGAGATCCTAGGGAGTTTCCAATCTTCCTTCCACCTCAGAAGAAGGCAATGAGCCTTGGCTAGATTGAATCTGCTGGTACCATGACTCTTCTAGAACTCTAAGACATAAATTTCTGTTCTTTAGAAGATACCCCATCTATAGCAATCCAAACAGACTATCCCAATCCTTCCAACCCACATCCATAACTCTTTATATAAAATTTAATCTGTTTGAAGTACCCATAGTGAATATTTGTTTTCCCAGATGCACCCTAATATATAAAAATCTTTGATTAATTCTTAGTTTAAAATGTTGTATGTGTTTTTAATTATTTATTTTTTGCCTCAGAATTCTGTAGATAACTCCAGAATATGCTGTCATTTTTGCATTATGAGAGAAAAAAACCTGAAAATAGCATGTATTTTATTAAATTGTATGTATTATGCTTTATTTTGTTTTCTGCATTGCTGAAGCCTCAGAATTTTTCTGCCCAATCACCTTTCCATCCTTTTCTGCTTTCATAGATTGCAGACTGGCATCTCAGTCTGAAAGCTCATGCTGGTCTGCCTCTTTACAGGCACATGGGCAAGCCCCTCCATAAATCTCTGGCATTTGTAATTCTCTTTTGGCATCTGCTTATCAAAGGACCTGAACCAACACAGTATGGAACACAGTTTTGATAGATTGCTCCTGTTTCTGATTGGAAACTAAATTTCTTTTGACTGAAAAAAAACATTTTATTTTATCTTTAATGTTTTTATTAGTGCATTATGGTTATATATAATAGTGGGGTTCATTTTGACATAATCATAAATGCGCGTAACATAGTTTGCTTATTCTTAATCTCCCATACATCACTCTTCCCTCTTCTCTTCGTTCCCCATGATCTCCTTACTCTACTCTACTGGTCTTCCTTCTATTTTTTTACTTAAAAAATTGGTACATTATAATTATACATAATTCGTTATGATGTATTGATAATGTGTACATAACATAATTTGGTCAATTTCATTCTGCAGTTGCTTTCTCATGCCTCCTCCCTTCTCCTGAATCCCCTTTCTCCACTCCACTGCTCCACTTTTTAGTTTCATGATGTACCCCTACATTTTTATTTATTTATTTATTTTATTTCTCTCTAACTTCCACAAATGCGGGAAAACATTGGACTCTTGACTTTCTGAATCTGGCTTATTTCATTAGCATGATGTTCTCAAGTTCTATCCATTTATCAGCAAATGACATAATTTAATTCTTTATGGCTGAGTAAAACTTCATTATGTATACATATCACATTTTCTTTATCCATTCATCTGTTAAAAAACACCTGAGCTGTTTCCATATCTTGGCTATTGTGAATCGCACTGCTATAAACATTGATGTACTGGTATCACTATAGTATACAGATTTTAGTTCTTTGGGATAGTTACCAAGGGGTGTGGAATATCAGAGTCATGGTAGTTCCATTCTTAGCCTTTTGAGGAAACTCCCTACTGCTTAGTACACCAAAGTGGTTGTACTAATTTGCTATTGTTACGTTTTGGATGTGAGTTGTCCCCCAGAAGCTCATGTCTGAGACAATGCAAGAAAGTTCAGAGGAGAGATGATTGTGTTGTGATAGTCTAAACCCAAACAGTGAATTAATCTTCTCATAGGGATTAAATGAGTATTAACTGAAGTGGTAAGATGTGGCTGGAGGAGGTGGGAATTGGGGGACATGGCTTTGGGGTATATATTTGTATTTGGCAAATGGAGACTTTTCTCTCTGCTTTCTGATCATTATATGAGCTGCTTCCCTCCAATACACTCTTCCACCATGATGCTCTGCCTCACCTTAAGTCTCATGGAATGAAGCCTGCTGTCTATGGATTGAGATCTCTGAAACCCTGAGACCCCAAATAAACTTTCCTTCTCTACAATTATTCCTGTCAGGCCTTTTGGTCACAGCAGCAAAAAGTGCTGACTAAAACAGCTATCCTACCAACAGTGTAAAAGTGTATCTTCTTCCCCACATCCTTGCCAGAAATTATTATTTGTATTCTTGATGATTGCCATTCTAACTGGAGTGAGATAAAATTTCAGTGTAGTTTTAATTTGCATTTCCCCAGTTGTTAAGGATGTTGAACATCTTTTTTGGCCATTTGTTGGCCATTTGTATTTCTTCTTTTCAGAAATGTCTGTTTAGATCATTTGCCCATTTATTGATTGGGTTATTCGATTTTTTTGATGTTAAGCTTTTTTTTTAATATTTATTTTTTAGTTGTAGTCGGACACAATACCTTTATTTTATTTATTTATTTTTACGTGGTGCTGAGGAGTGAACCCAGAGCGCTGCACATGCGAGGCAAGCACTCTACCTCTGAGCTACAACCCCAGCCTGGTGTTAAGCTTTTTGAGTTCTTTATATATTCTGGATATTAGTTCCTTGTTAGAAGAGTAGCTGGCTAAGTTTTCTCCCATTCAGTAGATGCTCTCTTGTGCTTTGCTGTGCTTGATTCTTGGTTTTATTTCTTGAGCTTTGGGAGGCTTGTTAAGGAAGTCAGTGCCTACACCAATATGTTGGAGTGTTGACCCTATGAGTTTTTCTAGCAGTTGCAGTGTGGGAATTAAATGTAACAGAAACACCTCGTGAAGTAGGTAGATTAGTTACAAGATCTTTCTTAAATGTGCTTCAAATGATTGTTTATCGAATTTTGAAATTGTTAAGAAGGTGTTATATTTTGGATCTTAAGCATCCCTCATAGGCCATGTGCTAAAGGGGCTTGGTGCATAGCTGATAGCATGGTTGGGAGGTGGCAGAGACTTTAGGAGGTAGGGCCTCGATGGAGAAAACAGATCTTGAGGGGTGTGCCTTAGAAGCATTTATTTTGTTCAGGTGGGTCCCTTCCTCTCTCTCTCTTTCAACTTCTAGGCCACCATGAGGCGAACAGCTCTGTTCCACCACATACTCCTCACCAGGAGGTTCTGCCTCACCACAGGTATAAAAGCAATGGAATCACGCAACTATGGACTGAAACCTCTGAAATAATAAGCCAAAATAAATCTTCCCATCTTTCAAGTTTATTTCTGTCGGTTATTTTGTCATAGCAACCAAAAGCTGGCTAGCACAGAGTCTCTTAGTTTCCAAGTTTAATGAATACATTGATTTTAAAAAATAGAGATATGGACAAAGTTACTGCTTATTCAGACAGTCACCTGGATATCAGGATAATAAAGGGATCAAGTTACATTAAGAGCAAGAGATAAAAAAGAAAATCTTAAAAAGGATTTTAGTAATTAAAGAACCAGTATATAAAATGGGACCTGGCTTCAAAAGGTAGAACTAGGATCGATAAAGATAAGCTATAGGAGAGAAAATTTTTAGTTTATTGAAAGGAAATGTTATATTTTAATGGTTAAAATGTATTAATAATGAATTAAATAATATATTTTATAATATATTTGCTGAGTAAATAACTCCTTTGTGCACCATTCGAACAAGGACTTGACCACCTGATAAGAGTGTGGCAGAAGCACTTGGTGGAGGGCTAAAGTCTAATATTTTTAAGATCAGTTCAATGTGAGATAGTTGACTCTGTAACCAATTTAATAAAACAGAAGAATGTACCATTGCATCCCTTCTCTTTATAATTTTCGCTCTCCTACGATCATTCTTATATGCATGGTGATGTCAATAGGGCATGCCTGCAAAAACACACACCGTAGAAATAGGCCTGTTTACTGTGTCTCAGTGAGGGCATAAATTTATATCTCAGTGGAGAACATATGGAGCCCAAAGAAAGGAAGAAAATATATTGGTTTAAAAACAACTAATTAAAGCTGGTGACTGGACCAGAAATATCTTCCACCTTTACACTAAAACATTTCAAATTAGTTTCTAATTGATAGAAAGTAGAAAATTTAAAAATAGTTCTATTTCTCTAGGAGTTGCTTTTAGTGATGTTGCTGTGAAAATGATTGTCTAGAGGAAAATAGTGTGGAGGGGTGCAGACATTATGAATGCATCTTTGAAGTCTTGTGTTCTATGTCCTCTTAAATTTCTCAAAACTACATGAAACTGAACATAAACATCTAAAGGTCCAAAATGAGTTCCTTAAAAGAAAAGAGGAAAGTATTCTAATGGGTCAATGAATTGATATTTGGTAAAAGTTCCACATTGTATGAAACTGTGGACAAAAGTTGTTCATTTATCTCAGGCAATAATATCCATCACCTGCAATTACCTAATCTAGAAAGCCCAGTTATGTTTAAGTCCTCTTTTCACCATAATTGATCTGACTTTGTTTTATCACCACAAATAATATGACTTTGTTATATCAATTTTACTCCCTAAATATTTTCTAAAGTCTCATCTGCTTTCCAGCCCCACATTCCCAATTCAAGGCTTTATTACTTCCTCCTTGGATTATTAAAACAATCTTGTAGCTGGATGTTCTGTGCCTCAACTATCACTTTGCCAATCAACCATCCACCTTACTAACTAAATTATCAAGCTATATCTCTCTTTTGAAAGCCTTCAATGGTTTCCCATTGTATCCCATGAAAGTCAATCTTCACAAAGCCCTCCTATAGAATGAAGGTTTAAACTGTATTATTTCCCTATCCCTTTCACCTCTGACATGCTATGGATTTGTCCTCTGTAAATGTTGACTAAATAATGTGTGATTCCTAGACAACCTTGTAGTTAAATAGACAAGAGTGTGTCCATGTGGCAATTTTCCTCAATTACTGAACTGTTTTTCATATCTGTATCTGTTCATTCTCTCTCGCTCTGTGTGTGTGTGAATTACACAGTAGTGTAGTATGTGCATGTCTATATATTATGTATGTAATACACACATATCAAATAAAAAATACCAGGTGAATTTGAAAGAAAGTCCAACATCACTGAAAGTATATTGGAAATTATTTTTAATAGCTGAGTTTGATTTTAAAATCTTCACGTTTCGCTTTAGAAAATTTGAAAAGTTATAATAACAATAATCATAATAAGTCACCAATTAAACCACACAGAGATAATAATAAAGGCTGATGTTTCAGGTTCTTTCTTGTCATTTTTTTTTATGCCAAATAAGCAATGAAAAATGAAAATTATGTTGCACATAGTTTTGTCTCTTTAGCATTGGTATTATTCCATATTAGTAAATGTTTTTCTAAAATGTGCTTTTAGTAACTTTATAGTATGTTTAATCATCATTTTATCATTGTGCACCTTAAACACTAATTCATACTTAACTGTAGCCCCAAAGATTTCTTAATACAGATTTCTAGAAGAGGAATTCTGGGTTAGAAGAAAAAGATAGTTTTACTGTGCTTCATATGTAGTGAAAAGTTTTCAAAAAAGTGAACTGAGGATGTGAGAAAATGTTCATCTCACCAATATGCCGCAGCTACTGTGTATTATCTTTTTTAAATCGGATTTTTGCCATTTTAAAACTAGATTTAATTCTAATAAGGCAGTGAACAGTTTTTTTTTTCTTATGGACATTGGCTCTTTGTTTCTATTGTGAATTGTCTATTCTTGGCCCATTTTTCCATAGCAGTATAAAATAACACATATTTTACCAGCAGGTTTCAACACACATGGGAAAAAGATATATTCATGGAATGTGCCTTTGAACCTGCATTCAAAGGAACTCAGGCAGAGGTTAGTGGTGAATAAAGCAATTGCTTTCCCTTAATGACACAGGTGGGGAAAAGAGTTTGTCGAACATGTTTTTCTTGAAAATAAAATCTGTGGCTCGCAATGTAGGCGTACGTACAAATCAGCTTCAAAAGTGCTTTCATAGAAGGAGCTGCTGGATACGCAGTATAAATATCTGCCTTTTGTATCACAACATTTCTTTAGAAGGGTCTAGCTAATAGTGCTTTCAAGCCTAAATTTAGGAATTGATAAGTCACATATCAGAGAAGCTCGAAACTTCAGAGTCATCCTTGACACGTCCCCTATCCAATTGCTAACAGATTTCTGCTCATTTTTCTTGGGTGTCAATGCAATAGATCCCACTGGAGGCATCCCCTTTGTTACTGCTTTGACTCCTGGCTTGGGTCACTTCACCAGGACTTTCACTGCAGCTTGCCGGTGTCTAAAATTACTCCCAATTAATATTCAGTCTTTGAGTTGGATCAGAAATATATCTATTAAGTATAATTTATTTGTTAAAGTAACAAGTGGTAAAAGCTCATCAGAGAAAATATAGACAATAGAAAATGCAAAGAGAAAAGGATTTTATCCGCACTTCTATCTTTTCCACAGAAATAAACACTAAAATCCCTGCATATATTGTTTCAGTATTTCTACTTACTTAAAAATGTAATCATTCTGGTCCTGCGCCAAGCAATATATTGATTGAAACACCTTCAGATGTTTTTATACATTTGTCTGCATCCAAATGTTTAAGTAGTTGATGTGCCATTGCGTGAAGATTCAGGTCACTTCCAATATTTTGCTATTACAAGTAATGCTACAGTAAACATCTTTGTAATTGAATCTTTTCTTTTAATACTTTCAATGTATTACTTCATTGTTTTCTTCCATCCAATGCAACCATGGAGAAATCTGCTATTAATCTCACTCTTCTTTCCCTGCAGATGAACTGCTCTTCCTTTCTGGAAGATAGTAGAATTTGTTTTTTTTTTTTTTTTTGTCTTTGTTATTTATTCCCTGCATGAGGTTTTCCTTATCTATCCTTGTGTTCTATAAGTCCTTCTTGCGTTTGGGTCTTTCACTGTTTAAAAATGCTGGCACATTTTTCTCCATTATTTCTTTAAATAGTTCATCCAATTTTTCTTTTTCTCTCTGAGACTCTTTTCATCCAGATAATGACCCTTCTGTCTTCTGTTAACTCTTTGCTGTTCTGTGTTTCAACTCTTCATTCTTCCCTGCTGTCTCCTGGGTGAACTTCTCAATCTGATCTTTTAACTCATTAAGTTTTTCTTCAGCTGTGTTCATCTAAGTCTTAAACTCGTTTTTATCATTCCAAGTCCTGTTCCCCAGTGACATATTTTTTCACATTTATTTCATATCATTCATCCATTCATTCTAAAAATTCACTTACTGAAGCAGTGTGTTGTCCAGGCTAGTATGTTATGTGTGTTCTGTAAAGTTGTTGAATGTCACAGTGGGCTCATTATTTTAGCTGTGTTCTCTTCTTAGTGTCAGCTGCTGTATCTGGTAGTCTGTGCAATGGAAGAGCTAAAGTATAAAGCCCTACTTTGGTCAGACCATGGAAGTTTCAGAAGAAAAGGAAGTATGAGCCCAGAGCAGAGCCCTGGGCAAACATGCAATTATTGTTGACCACCCTCTTTTGCAGCAACCAGGCAATTCCTCTGGGAAAGGTTTCCACAAGCAGCAGTGGCAGGAAACAGGCTCCCAATAGTCTGGTTCATCAGCCTAGGGGCTCAGAAGGCTGGGGCGTGTGAGTGTGCGCTGGAGGACAGCTGGTGGATGGGAACCTGTTCTTCCCAGTTCTTCATGCCTTAGGGACTTTTGTTGTGCTCCCTTCATCCTACTCCCCAAACCCAGATACTCACAGTCTGTGCCATTAACAATTTGAGAGACACCAATGATCCCCAGACAACAGGAGTAAAGGTAAGAACAAAAATTGAAATGGTTCATGTGGTCACTGCTGTATCCCCTCATCCTATGTCTCCAGTGATAGCGACTCACTGTTCATTGCACTCAGCCACTGCCATGACCCCCAAACCCAAAGTCCTTTATGTTCCCCCATTGGTTTTCCACTGTTTTATGACATCATTTGTTTCTAAAATCTGTTTCCTATTTTTTCCTTAATGTCTCCAGGATTAAATTTTGGGCATGGATATCCAGTAGCCCTTCTGGTTTTCCATCATGGTAGAAACTAGAAGCTCATAGCAAAATGTTTATTCACTTCCATATCAGTTTCCTTAGGAAAAACCCCTGGATATAGTAATGTTATGATACAGAGTACCTAAAATTTAAGGCTTTTGGACAGGTTTTATTAAATATGATTTTCAGGGCACTTTGGCAAAGTATGTCAGGATTCACAAATATGAGAGGACAAGCAGAAATATCCATAGCTGATTTAGAACATGGGAAAACTAAATATAAAGAGCCAACTTTTTCTTGTCCTGTAATACAGAATTATAAATAGAAATAGATACATTGTTTGGTAAATGAGTTTTCGTTGAACAATATGATGTCTTTATAAACATACTGTTATGAACCTAAATGCACCATATCCAACCATGCCGCAGTCCGGCTGCAGCAAACTAACCGGGGGGTGATGAATAACTTGTGTACTTGATACAGCAGGAGTGGAAGCCGTTTATTGCAGGACAGGAGCAGTATTTATACATTCCACACAGCTTATCTAATTAGCACAAACTAGATACATCAGTCAACCAATAAGGAATCTCCACACTTAATGGCTCGCTTTTGTTACTTCTCAAACCACTCCCTCTGGCATTTTGCCAGGCACCGTCCAGACTCGTTTACGAACTCTAACATTCCCCTGGCTAAATGCCAGGTGTTATTTTGACTTGTTTACAGACTCTAACACAACCATACAGGACAATTTGCCACAAAATGAACCCAGGTCTTTTCTACATCTGTCCTTGCTGCTTGAAAGACTGCTGCTTTATTCTTTGCTTGGTTTCAACTCAACATCAAGTATTGTATGGATTTCTCCCTAAGTTCCTCAGAGATAGTCTCTACTTATTTTTTGTTATTTTCTAGCATTTTGCTCATGCATCTATTTTCTCTTTTTTGTGCCTTTATGAACCCCTACACTGTGAAATTATTTTATAGAGACTCTACCCTAGTCATCATTTTATTGCCAGAGCCTTGTGAATGGCACAACCTTAGCTGATCAACCAACGTTGGTAGAACCAATGAATGAATTGTCAACTACCTGAAAGAACTTTAACTAAGTGTGCTTTTAAAGCACTTTCATTCAATCTTCAAAACCACTTGTATTATTATCTGAACTTTGTAGAAGCGACAACAGAAGCTTTAGAAAGGTAAGTAGCTTTCCCACAATAGAGCTGGAATTTGAAATCTTACCTAATTCCAGAGTGGAGACAAAAACTGGAATCTACAGTCGCCACTGATTCTGTGTTCTAATGAATGCAGATAGAGAAAATCAGGACTATTACTCAATAAAGTGGCTTTCTATTTTTCTTCATGAGGCTGGTATTTACAAGCTCATGTAATCCAATATTTGAGAGGCATCTTTTCACTATCCAGTTATTTCAAAATAAACCTGAAACTAGAAGGATTAAATTATATCAACTACAAGAAATAGCCTTTTTTTAAAAGATAATCTCGCTGAAAGACTATTAAAAAGACTGACCTGAAAACATTAATTTGGGGCTGGGGATGTGGCTCAAGCAGTAGTGCGCTCGCCTGGCATGCGCCAGGCACTGGGTTCGATCCTCAGCACCACATAAAAGTAAAATAAAGATGTTGTGTCCACCAAAAACTAAAAAATAAATATTAAAAATTTCTTTCTCTCTCTCTCTTTAAAAAAAAAAAAAGAAAACTTTAATTTGCCTGCAACACAACACAATTCTTATCTCCATTCAACAGTTCCATTTAAAAATGATTCTAAGCTTTGTGTAGTTTTCATTAAAATTTCTTGATGAGGCTATGGGATGGGAAGAAGATATAAAACTGGTGCTGGAAGAAGCAAAAGAATCCAACATACATAACAAGGTATCGGGCTAAGCAATGAATAGGTGCTCTTTAATTTTCACTATTACCTCAAGAAAATTCAAGTATCTAATAATGACAGATGGATGAGCTAGCTTACTGATTTTGCCATTTTTATGACAAACTTTATAGGTCCAGCCTGAAAACACTTGTTGAATTGCATAAGCCTGATGCCTCTGGAAGATACTTATGGTTGAAGGATAACTACCTGATACCAAGGTCAAGTTTTCAACCCTCTTCATCATCTACTGCCTGGCAGTCAACCAGGCTGAGGAGGTGGAATGGATGACCCATGCCACCTGATCCACTCTGCTATGCTCTTGTTATTTCAGGCATGGAGGCATAGTCCAAGGTAAATGTCACTGATATGTATTCCCCTAAAGCTGAATAAAAACAAAGGCAAAGTTTATTGATTTTTTAAAATTAATTTCTTTCTGCCAGACTTCATTTAGGCCCATTGCCTACTTTCTTTGAGAACACCTGGACAAGCAGAAATTTCCATAGCTGATTTAGAACATGGGAAAACTAAACTATAAGGAGCCAATTTTTTCTTGTCCTTTAATACAAAGGGAAAGAGATCTTCAGAAAAGGTGTGTTGTAGCTCAAATAACTAAGGGGAACAATAGAGCCAAAGAAATGCCCTAGAGGTACAATGGTTATGACTGCACTCTGATGTTATCCCTTCTGAAGTTAGAGATTTTTGTTGGAAGATTTCTTTATTTTGTTGACAAATTTCCATATCCACTTATGTACTATAATTGGCCGTTTTATTAAATATGATTTTCAGAGCATTTTGGCAAAGTATGTCAGGATTCACAAATATGAGAGGCAAGAATCCCATCATCTTGGAGTTACAAGAGGGAATAATTTGAGAATTAGCTCTGAAGGAATGTGCCCAACATGTTCTCTTACCATTGAACAACTTCTGAAAGAATAAAATTCTTGAAATTTTATGAAAACAATCAGGGACGTTTTGATCTAAAAATAAAAATTTTCACAGATCCAAAATCTTCTAGATGCCAAGTGTATCTCAACATAAAAGGCAAGTGTGAAGGGCCATTTTAGAAAAAAAAAATCAGTTGCAATAGAGGAGTCACCATTACATGGTCCTTCTTCAGTAAACATTGTAAAATTAACCTCTTGAGCCCTTCTTTCTTGCTGATGATGAAAGGAGTATCTTCCTATTACAAGCAGAGAAAGTGAGCCATGACAGGTCCAGATCATGTCACTTTTGGAAATGGGAAGGTGTGATTTAGGTTGCTCATGAACAAGTGACCCTGTAGATGCTACAAATCTTCTAACTCCTAGGTCAATGCTCTAAGACTGGAAATAAACTGAATTATATGCATCTTGATAGGTAAAACCTGATTCTGATGTGATGTTATTATAAGATTATTTTACTATATTCAAATTAGAGTTCTATTCATTTTGCTTTACTGAAAGAGCTCTCTAGCTCTCTTACACACACACACACACACACACACACACACACACACTGTCACACCCTGTTTTCAAAAAATGAGAAACAAAATGCAGAATTCAAGCTTATGTCACAATACCCCAAAGATGACCTAGGTCTGGTTGCTATGCAGACATCCCTATTGCTGTACAAAACGTATGGCAGGCCACAATTGTTTTGTGCTAGGGAACAGATAAATGACATGGATTGAAATGATGGTAAATTTAAATTGATGGCCTAATTAGTATTATCTCTTTTTGTATTCAATGTAAGAAAAATTATCCAGGAGGAACTCATTTTGCATTAATGTTGATATAAAGTGTAATTCTCCAGGATTTTCATTGTAATTTGGCATTAATTAATGCATCATTATTTTAAAGTGTTAATTAAATTGTTACAGAAAGGGACATCTGCAGTGGCTCAGAAAGGAAATCACATGAACAATTAGTTTTGTGTAGGTCTGTGGTGCAGTCTCTGAGATCACGTGTGTGTGGTAGCAACATCAAGGACAGGGAGAGAGTGCAGGCACAGGAGCTCCTGCTCAGTGCTGTGCTTTGTGGCATGGACAGAATGCAACCACTTTTCTTTCCTTGTTTATTGTGTCCATGGGAAGAACTGGCAATCTCCAGAGCACTGGATATTTGCTCTGTGGTTAGGACAGTATGCATGTCAGAAGGACCATGGTTTCTCGTTGATCTGGGGGAGCGGGAAGCTTGGCAAACATCACTCTCTACTTTTCTGTGTGAACAAAAAGAATAACTGATTCCTTTTTTGTAAGATGTTCTAAAGACCACATAAACAGGCAGCTGTAGAAGGCTAGGTTAATATTTCTACTGGTAATAAACTCCATACAAAACTGTGATAAATCAAAGGGGAAATAATCTGTGGTAATTCCTTACGCAGTGGACCATCATTGTGGAAGCATCTGGAAGTCATTCAGTGCTATCATGGCTTAAGATATATAATTCCAAGGAAATTCCACTATGATTTCATATATCAAGGAATCAGGGCAATTAGATAGCAATGCAGATTGGCAATTCAGTGGAACTTGGGATTTTGAAGGTATATATAAAATAGGCCTCAAAGATTCTGTCATCATGATCCTTCAGGACACAGACATTTGGGGAATCTTATTCTGTCAGCCATGTTATGCCAAAGTTGGTCCTGTGGGGTTCTACTGAATGAATTCTTTTTTTCTTTGGTCAAGAGTTGTAAACCAGGATCCCCATAGGAGGAGCATAAAAAGATACTATAGCATTGTACCACATACAATCATGAAGTCCTGAAAGTGTTTATATATGTTGTTCTAGATACCAACTTAATATTAAGATTGCAGCCCTTCCTTTTGTAGCCAAAATGAAAGCCTTAAATTTCTTAGGTTGTGTGAAATTTTCCTCATAGATAACTCTGATCTATGAGCATATAAAGCAAAGCCCAAATTTCTCCAATCCGAAGTCAAATTTTTTTCTCTTTGCATCAAATAAGTTGAACAGAAAACATCAGAATCAACCTTGCTCATTTTGAGTTTTTCTTAGACAATCGTATTTCACTGCCCTTCTTCAAGAAGATGAAAACTTCCCTCAGCAACAGGTCTTTCTTGGGCATCTTGTTCAGTTCCTGGTTTTTCTTGGGCATCTTACAGGCTCATGCCATTTCACTCAGTAAATAGTTCCTTAATGGACGGATTTATTAGTTCATGAACAATGGCTTTCAAAAGAGGTGTTCACAAAACTTTTATAGGTTTAATAGGAACCTATTTGGAGGTGATTGGCTTTAAAGAAACAGTACTGCTCATCCCAATTTCATGGCCTGTATTCATCACCAGGAAAGGCTGTAAAATGAAGCCAATTTGTTATGGTTTGTACATGAGGTGCATTCAGAGGCGAATGATTAGATTATGAGAGTTGTAACCTAACCAGTAAATTAATCCAGTGACATGGATTAACTGGGTGGTCACTATAGGCACATAGGGTGTTACTGGACTAAGTAGGTCACTGTGGGTATGCCTTTGGGCTATACATTTTGTCCCTGTTGAGCAGAGATGCTGCTTATTGGTTGTCTTATCCTAAACTGCTGTCCTTTACCGTGTCCTTTGGTCACTCTATTCTTCCTCACTTTGGACAAGAGCTATGAAGTGAGCCAAAGTAAACTTTTCCTCCTCTAAATTGTTCTTGTCAGGTCTTTTGGTCACAGCAATGCAGAGCTGACTAAAAAGAGGTAAAAAATCGAATCCAATGGAACCTAATGAGGAAACTTTTATTTGTGGGAAGGAAAAATCTTTCTTAGTAGAGAAATAAGTGTTTTGAAGAACAAAAACAAACCAACAAAAGATAACATTTAAAAAAAAAAAACAAGCTCCAATTTAAGTACTAGAAGAATCTTTCGATCTGTGGAAATGTGGCATGACCCTTAGATGAAGGGGATCCACTCTGTGCTCCAAGATTTGACTAATTTGGAGGTGAGCCTCCATCTCCCAGCCTTCCCAGACAGTTTTAGAGTCTTCTCTTAACCTCACTTCATTCTTGATTCTACCATGATATTTCCATTTATTGATTACCATGTGTTTTCTGAAACTGTTTGAGTTTGGACTCCCTACTTCCAAAACACTGACTTGGGGACAAGATAAGAAGCTGACCTTACAATACAAAAAAACATCTTTAAACATATTGCCCATGCCTGTGCTTAAAAGCCATTTCCACAGCCTTTTCGAGAACACTCCTTTCCTCCTGGTTCACTCCCTTGTCTCCTTCTAGATCTCAACACTTACCCTGTCCATCTCCTTTCTACAGTGAACTTCAGCTCCAGGAACACAGTTAACTTGGTTTGCAGAATAGTTGAGCTACCTCTTTGTTTTACTTCTACTTTCATACCATACCCTGAGGCCTTACTCTGAACCAAATTTTAGGTGTGTCAACTTAATTTTGCCAAACAAAGGGCTCTTTAGTCCTTCTTCAGGGAAACAGAAGTTGCATTCAATTGTGGTGTTAAGTAACCTTTTTCTTTTTTTCTGTTGAGTTTATCATCTTATAGTTTCAATGGTTACCTTAGGCTTTTGGGAGAACTTCAGTTTCTTTGTTAACAACACTTCCGACACACAGCAGATGCCAAGACCTTGCCCGCAAGTTACATGTGTCTAGTTTTTTTTTTCGTAGGTGTTTGTAAATGCTGAAGTAGACTCTTCTGCCCGCTTTGGGTATTACATAAATGCTAGGGACCAAGAGCCAAGTGAAATTCAAAGAGAGGACTAGGAAAGCATTTTCAGGTCCAAGGTTTGGAGGTGGTAAAAGGAACGTGCAAAAGAGCTGACTACATTCCCAGAAATGAGAGAAGCCCAGAAAGGCCACAGAACTAGCTTTAATTTTTAAGCATAAGATGCTCCATATTCCTCATTCTAAATTTAGTGCTGTGGCATTCAGTTTAAAGCACCTTGTGTCCAATAATATACTTCCTGGCCTGCCCTGAGGTCTTCAGGAAGCATTTTGTCTTTGATATAATTGCCAGGGTGAATCCCTAGTTATAACATACTCTACAGCATATAAAATAATTGTTGCAACTGAACCCATCACATAAATATTAGTGATTGAAGAGATTGGTTGGGATAAATCAATGTGGGTGACATATTTAATAAACTTTGTATAAACATTGTTTGCAACAGCTATAAATAAAATTGTCTTTAGGAATTTTACATATTGCACATCCCTCTATTCATGGAGAGGCACAGGCATGATTTCTAGCTGCACTAAATGACAAGCAAAGCCTTTTAATACTTGCCCAGATCGGGGCAGGCACACAGTCAGGGCCGGGGCTGGCAGCTCAGGCAATTGCTGAGGCTTGCCCCCTCCCCTGAGCTCTCCAGCTATTCACTGGCCACTGGAAACCAGGCTCAGTCTGAGCAGAGCTTCTAGCCAACATGCATCTTCTTTCTTGCTTCCTTTTTTTTTTTTTTTCAAAAGAAAAAGCCACACCATAAATAAAGCATGATCGAGATGGCATTTTACATTCACACAGATTTTGGCATAAATAAATAAAAAGGATTTTGTTCAAATTCTGTCATCCTTACATGCCATTTTAAAATTATCTTTCTCTACCAGTTCATCATATTGTGCTCCACTGTGAGAGTCCTACTGGCTCCCTCCAGTGGCTGGCCGAGCCTCTATGAAAGGCAGGGGTATCTCTGGAGGCCATGTAGCCTACTGGTTCAACATGGAATCACTTATTTCTGAGATAAGGAGTTCAAATCTCTTTGGAAATTCTGCCTGCCTCTTAACATGCATTACCATTTTTGAAGGATTTTATTCTCTGTACTTATTTCATAATTAATCAACATCATCGTCCCCTATCCCAATTGGTGCATTTCACTGTTCCCATTTTAGGGATGAGAAAAAAATTCCTAGAAAGGCAGTGGAGTGACTGGGCACAATGGACTAGGCCCAGCAAGGCCTCACCTCTCACGTGGAACATACCCTTATCTGTCTTCTGACTTATTATTGTTAGATTCCAAGGGATGACAAATTATGGAAATATTTAGGTTCTTTTTTTAAAAGAGGTCAGACGTAATGCAGTGTGTCTTCAGCTTTAAGCTTAATGAAATGTCACATGCACATTTGGAAATTCAGGTATGAACTGTGGGTCTTACATTGTATGAAATTTACAACTTTCACATTTATTTTTATTAGTAATATTTTAGTCTCTCATATATTTCTCTGGCATTAATGGAAAAAAACATGGTGTCTTCAAGCAGCCAAAATAATCTCTCTAAATTCCCACTGAGTTTAATCAAAGGCCATGCAATTTAATGGCCAAAGTTACTGCGATGTATTTCCAGTGTGCTGGGTTCAAATCCCATTAAATTGGGCTCTAATTAAAATTCATCTGAACTATTTTTTATTGTGTAATTGTTTTTTAATTCTTAATGACTCACATTAACCTCCTTTTACTGAAGGAAAAAAAATAGGGAATTAAAAAAAATAGAAAACAGTGAGGCAGGAAAAAGAGTCGTTGAATTAGCGGATGATATGAGGCCTTTTAAAAACGCAGCCTATGAATTGGGCATGCGATGCAGATGATCAAGAGGAGACTTAATTAGGGCTCAACTGTTCAGTTCATAGTTCTTGGGTCTTTATAAAAGCTAAGAACAAAGCTAAATCATGTATAATTTGCCATTATTTTCCCAGATAGCTCTCCCTGAAATGTTATTTTTCACTTGCCTTTTCATTTTTTTTTTTCTTCATCTTGAGAGCACGGTATCAAACCTTGTATATACAGCTTGCCACTTGCCTGCTGTCAGAGAGAGAAGTGACAACACTTGTCACTACCAATCTCTTCATGTCTGGTCTCATCTGAGCGATACATGCAGCCTGATTTCCAGGTGTTTGTTGAAACTCCAGGTTATGTAACATGTCTTTGCTGTGCTCAGAATTGAAAAAGAAGCATCACAGGGGGAATAAATTCT
This sequence comes from Marmota flaviventris, assembly GCF_047511675.1. Taxonomy (NCBI): domain Eukaryota; kingdom Metazoa; phylum Chordata; class Mammalia; order Rodentia; family Sciuridae; genus Marmota; species Marmota flaviventris. The sequence goes on from NC_092507.1 coordinate 74,350,474, forward strand.
TAACTTTCTAGGAACTGTGAGTGTGCATAATACTGATTGAGCTCTATCCTACATTATTGAAGGGATGATTTAGGGACAAGCAGATGAGGCATTGCAAAGCCGAGGGGGAGCCAAACAGATTCAGGAATAGTTAAATAGCATTGACAGAATTTTTTTTTTTTTTTTTTTTTTTTTTTACCAATTCTTTAAAAAGCAAAGCAACGTGAATCTGTAGTTTAAGAAGTTAACCACTTCTAAGAGCACTACATATTGAAAACAAATGAAACAGTGACATTTCTCTCCAGCTCATTTTTTGATCTCTTACAATAGTAGATGGAGATGGTAGCTCTTTTACACATACACACAGATACACACCACCTCTTTCTCTTTTCCTCTAATCCTTGCAATAGAGTTTCAGTTTGGAATTAAATCCACATTCTATAATGTTATTATTATTCCCTGCAGATACTTCCTTGATAAACCAACTAGTTAACTCCGCTTGCACGTATTTTCTTAGACAGCTTCTTATTTTCTAAAATTAATGGTCATATCATTTCTTCCTTTCCTTCTTTTAATCTCTAATTATTTGACTCATGCTCCAAAGTGTGCCTCTTAATAGGGTTTTCCACCCAGTTAAGTCTAATAAGAAATATATCTGTTTTTTCATCAAATACTCCTTGAATTCCACACTTTCTGGTTTCACTCTGTGCTGGTTACTTTTAGGCCAGCCACAGAAAGATTGCCTTATGTATTTCCCTTTGAATCATCCTGAGAATTACCTTATCCTTTCTCCAATGTCAGGTGTGGTTTTTGTTTGTTTGTTTGTTTTTTATAACTATGCTTTTTTGGAGAAAATCCTCCACTAGCTTTCAGATAAAATGTGAATTTAGAAATCTTTCCCCCATTAGAACTTTAAGTTCTCACTTTACATTTTCTAGTTTGCAGCTTTATAGTCTAGAAGTTCAATGCCATGTCTTTATCTTCAGTGTTCCAAAATTTCATCATTGCTCACTTTGGTGTGATAGTTTGTTCAATCATTTTGCTAGATACATAGAGAGCCTTTTCCTTCTGAAAGCATGTTCTTCAGTTTGAGAACATTTTATTGTGTTCTTTAAAAAATAACTTCCTTTCCATTATTTTCTCTGGTCTTTCCTTCCCAAAACACCTATTCATTATTATACGTGAAACTTAATTTTGGGATTTACCTTAAATTTTCTTTTAACATTTTTCTATGTTTATCTTTTTCTATTTTTTTTTTATAAATTTTTTTAAATGTATCATCTAACTCTTTCATTAAAATTTTGGCAGTCATATGTTAATTTTAGGAACACTCTATTTTTTCTCAAATTGTTTCATTTTTCATAGCATTCTGTTGTTGGTTCATGGGACAATCTTCCTCAATGATTTTCATTCTTTCTATTGTCTAGGTTTTACATCAGTTCTATTATTGTTTATTTGTTTCTCTTTATAAAGTGTCTGTTCATAGTTATACATTAAAACATTGGTGGAAAACCAGGTAGGTCAGTGACACTGTGAACTCATTGGCTTCTCACTGGCACAGAGTTGGGTTTTCATTGGACCATTCAAGTGTTGTTATCTGCAAATCTGTACTGGTTTGATTTCCATGCAGAAGGAACACTAATATCCCTTCTTCTGCCAGCATCTCAGTATCAGAATAGGATTAAAGCTGGTGTGGAGATGGGGAGGTGTTCTCAATATTCATAATTTTATTATGATTTTTATCCTTATCCTTATCAAATTGGGAGTTGCCACCCTTCCAAATTCTTCTGTTGCTCGTATTCTTACTTATCACTCTCTATAGGTGGTTTTGGTTAAAATCTGTTGTTGTTTTAGATAAGGTATATCCACTTGCAGAGCCAGATAGTATGAAGGAGAGTATCATCCATATCATTCTTCACAGAAAAATCAGTGAGTTCCAGGTAGCTTTTCTTAGACCGCTAAAGAGCCATCTGTTTTCTTGCCCCTCATTTCCCAATCAACCTGAGTAGTCACATGATAGGTAATGTAGAGATATTTAAAATTTACTTTTGAATGCTGAGCCAGTGGGGTATTATTAAAAGCATGGGGTTTGGAAGTAGAGAGACATGTGCTAGTCCATTGACTTACTATCTATATGATATCAGATGACCTTTCTGGATTGCAGTGTCTTCATTAAAATAAGCTAATATCTCTGGATTCTTATTTCTCAGCTATCACAATGGAGATATAATGTAATTTTTTAGTTGTAATAGTTGTATGAATTACTACATAAAATTGCCTAGCACACAAAGTTGCCCTAATTCCCTTTCCTCTTGGAATCTCAGTAGGTCATTATTTCAGGTAGGACTGAATCTAGTTGCCTATAAAGCCAAACCTACAGCAACTGTGACTGGAGCAAGATGTAGGTGGCCAGTCCTTTGTCTGGCAGGAACTTAGGCTCTTTCTAGTTTTCTGTCCCATGTATTTAAAAATGGAAGTGAAAATAATATTGCAGTCATTTGGATATTACAAAGATGGAATGTGTATTAATTACTTAATAGTGTTTATATACAAAAACAAAAGCATGACTTTTAAAAAAGGAGATAAAAGATTCAATCAGTTCAGTTAGTTATAAACAATTACTTGACAACGAATCTAGAAATAGGTTTTCCACAGGCATGAAGAAGTCACTCACCAAAAATCTGGTGGCATATTCTTACTCTTCTACAATTGTTTAGAATGAAAATAAGCACTTGGCAATTCAAATTGTATCTTCAGTAACAAATCCCCAGTAACTCCACTTTAGAACCACTCTCCTAGGTTTATTTTGCCCTTCATGAACATATTCTGAATCCATCAGCTGGATAGAGATGGTCATCATAACAAACATAACAAAACAATAACTACTCTGTGGATGCTGCATGAGGGCATCTATTCAGAAAACTTCATTGACCTTGACTATAATAACAACAGATAAGGATAGCTTTTGCCTCATTTTTAAAGACATTGAGTTTCTGTCTAAAATGGAAATAGCTTCAGTAAGTTCTAGATCTAAATTTCATAAGCATGCCATTGTTCTTTCAGTATAATTCCTCCAGGGCTTGGCAGAGATATTAAATTCCTTCCAAAACAAAATTATGATAACTCAAGGATTCAAAATGTTTTACTTTTCCTACTAAGCCTTTAACAATTTTCTGGAATGCTATAATTATTTTCTTCTAAGTTATAAGTAAAAGAATTTGCTAAAAATATATCAGATGACTTTGTATTTTGGTTTATTGTTCTGAAAATTTTTATTTCTCCAAATCTTTCCAGAACCCATAGGAGCCAAATAATTCATTAATGTTGACCAATTCTTTGTTGTACTTTATGTAAATTTCCAAAAGCAAGATTTTGCACCTGACTTAGGAATGTGTTGATTGACAAAAGGGCATATCTCCCTCTATCCCATTAAAGTAGACATAGTTTATTCCTTTACAATCCCAACCAAAAAGAACAGATCCAAACAAGAAGTCCAAATATGTTTCTACCATAGAGAAGCCTGTTTCTTGGTGGGTTGTATACTCTCTTTCCTGAATGATGGACAGAGAGTAAAATGTCTTGTATATGGAAAATGGTGAACAGTTTAGGATTGAGTTTCCTTTGAAATTATGCCCAAATGAATCATAGGCTAAGCCCATTTTGTTCTACTAAAAGTTCCTTTGTGCACTAGTGGCCATAAAAATGTTTCACTGTCATGAGGCCACTTCACCTTCCAATGAAATTGTGATTCCTAAAACAAGATCTAGGAAAGATGCACGCTGGGTGGCAAGCAAGGTCAGCTAATTTATCAATACCCAGGCATAAAGGTTCACATACTTCACTTTACCAATAAATGTGTCTGCCTCTTCTGTGCCAACATCTCAATCCTCAGAATAGATGACATTGAATAAGGGATCTTTTCAAATTCACAAAATACTTCAGCTCTCATCTGTCTAATACAGCACTTGTTAACGGGGATTCATTCTATCATTTTAAAGCCAGTAAATGATTATTGTGCCAAGTCAATATTCTAGAGGTGCTGAGATTAAAAACTACATTCTCCTTTTGAACATCCCATCAGGACAATGAAAATATTTTTTGGAACCAATTAACATTGTATCCTGGGGTTTCTACAAGTTCCCTTACATAGAAAAATGAATATAACATTCTTCAGTGAGATTTTTAGCTTTCTATTCTTTGTCAACAATTGTTACATAATAAAGAGATGATAGATTTGTAATTGGGCAGAAGGAAAATAACTCAATTTAAACAATTACATCTGGGAAATTCAATTCTGTATTCAATAAATTTTTCACCTGGGAAACCTAGGAAACAATTCAATTCCCCTGGTTTGTTCCTCAATAGGAATCTATGGGAACATGATAATGGTCATATTTCATATCGGAAGTTTGTTTGTTTCTGTAGCCAAAAATGTGCTGGAGACCTATTTCTGGAGGCCACTAAACCTTTAATCAAGTCACTGAGTTCATTTTTCTCCCCTTTGACCCAGATTGAGGAATCATCATAAGATCACTTGAGAGTCCTAGAAGAATCTTTAGGGTTGAGAAACAAAGAACTTACTCTTTTGCCCTCTGCATAAGCAGAGAAGAACTAATGAAGGAAGGTGGGTGTCAGATAAATCCCAGGGCAATCCATAAGTGGGACGATCCTATCGTTTACCTGATAACAGTCCTTATTCTTTCCCAAAGTGTAAATCTTTACCCAGATGTTGAGGGTCTGTTGCACAAGTCAATAGCAAGACTGAACTTATGCTGAATGACAGGCATCAAGACCGACTGAGGTATCTGGAAGTGAGAGAGCTAAAAGATATAGGGATGGCAAAAGAAGCTTGTATGCATATATTTCTTTAAATATCATTGTTCAGGGCAAGGCTCCTCGCATGCATGAAGAGAATAGTGGAGTCTTCCCTTAAAGACCCTTTGATAGGAGCATGGAGCAGATTTCCATAGATACTTCCCTGTAGGCTGAATCTATGGTCTATGTTCTTGGTAAGAGTTTGCCCCTCCAGGCTTTGCAAAGGAAAACAACAGACTTGTGTAAGGGGTTCTCAGCTTTCAGGGAACTTGTAATCTATTGCTAGGATGAGTATAGACAGGAAATACCTCAAAGCAATATATGTCACTATGCATAAAGACCAAAATATATGACTGATATAGAAGTGTTTGTCAGTTTGTTACTGTATCTCTAGTACTTTAGACAGTACTTAGCAGGTTCTAGGTGGCCTGCAAATATATTAGAATAAATGAATGAATCAATGAATGATTTCATACAAAATATACTCTAGTCAAGGGTAGAAGTTTCAAAACTAAGTAGGTTTACTTTCAAAAGGTTAGTATATATTATAATAATTTCACTTATATATCATTCTTGAGATAACAAAATTATAGAAATACCCAAAAGATTAGTGACTGCCAGGGTTTGGTAGTAAGGTGGGTAAGGAGGTGGCAGTGGATTTCTGAGGATGTTGCAAGGAATCATTGTGATGAACGTGCCATCTGTATGTTGACTGTGGTGGTGGTCAGACTTTACACATGTAATAAAACAGCATTGAACTAAATGGAGTCATACACATGCACGGGGGCATATAAATTGGTTGAAATCTGAACAAGGTTGGTGAGGGCACCAATGCCAATATTCTCCTTGTGATGTTATACTGAACTTATATAAAAAGTTATAATTGAGGAAAGCTAGGTGAAGGCTCTACACAATTCCTCAGTGTTATCTGTTCAAGTTGCAAGTGAATCTACAAACATCTCAACATGACAGTTTTGACAAAAATAACAAATAAGCTGAAGAGACTTGTTTGGAGGAAGGTTCACACAGAGATAGGGTTGGGCTTGGTTTTGGAAGATGGATAGGATTGGATAAGAGGAGAAAAGACTACAGAGATGATGTGCAGAATGGGCAGGAAAGTAGGCTTATGAGAATCTCAAGGGAATGGTCACCCAAGTCAATAAGGATGAAGCTAGAAGCCTGGCTTCATTATTTAATGGCTTTGTTTTTAACAGAAAAAGTATGAATTTTGGAGTGTGACCTTCCACCCTTCTGGCCAGTTCCTACACTCTCATCTGTCTGATGGCAGTATCTACCTAATCTCTGAAGTAGGGTTCCTCAGAGCATCGTAGAGGGTATACTCTTCTGGTACAGGCAGGAGGACTAAGGGAGCTGACGCATTATCACATGGCATTTAGCAAACACAGACTCTTTTCTCCTGCCTTTGGACTCTGTCTATAGGTAAACCAGAGACTCTCGAGTCAAATTTAAGGCAGGTGATTGTACATTCTCACCCTGCTCAGGGCTGGGGATGCTGCAGAAAGGGGCAGTGCAAGAGGAGAGGCCTGGCATCTATCAGCCTTTAGCCACAACAGAGGCCCTGATATGGTTGAGATATCAGGTGTCCGCCACCCGCCCCGCCACAGCCAGAAGCTCATTGTGAGATGATGCAAGAACATTTAGAGGAAAAATGATTGGATTATGAGAACCTTGGCCCAATCCGTGAATTAATCTCCTGCTGGGGATTAACTGAGTGGAAACTGAAGGCAGGTAGGGTGTGGCTGGAGGAAGTGGGGTATTAGGGGCAAGTGGAGATCTCTCTCTCCTCTCTCTCTCTGCTTCCTGATCACTATTGTGAGCCTCTTCCTTCTGCCATACTTTTCTACCGTGATGTTCAGCCTCACCTCAAACCCCTAGAAATGGAGCCCCGTTGTCAATAGACTGAGACTTATAAAACTGTGAGTCCCCAAATAAACTTTTGCTCCTTTAAAATTGTTATTGTCCGGTCTCTTAGTCACAGCAGTGAAAAAGCTGACTAAAACAGGACCCATATGAGGACAACACATGAGTAGAAGACAGGAAGCATGCTCAGTCTCAGGATCGGCCAGCATGCCTGACCTCGCAAGAGGAGACCAAGTTCTCAAAGCAGCCTGTCATGGCCAGCTGCAGTGACCATCACTGCCTCTTGGCTTTGCCACCTCTGCTTACCTGGACAAAGCATGAACACAAAGTCAGGGGGTCTTCTGACAGTGATGGCATGATCCATGTCAGCCCCAAGAAGAGCCCCGAGCTCACTTAACCATAATGGTGCTGCTGGGAAAACCAGGTGGCCTTCTAAGGACAACCTTTTTTGGCAGCAGCAGCAGCAGCAGCCACAAGAGCAAAATAGAAAACTTTTTAAATAAAATGTTTGCTCACATACCAACAATTTTCTTAAATCTACATTGAAAATTAGTACCAATTTGGAGACAGAATGAAAGATCTAAAATAATAACTTTCCAAGGAATGTTTCTCCCTCATTTCCTCTAATTTCAAAATTCAAAATGATTACCATTTTAACATCTCGGTTTGTGCCTGTGTATGTATGTAAGTGGGTTTCAGCGTGTCTGTCTGTGTGTGTGTGTTGTCTATAGTGCGTATTAGTGCATTTGTGCTCTTTTCCTCCAAAGAGGAAAAACAGATTGGAGAAACAAAACTGTAGGCTGACAATATATAGTTTTGTAAATACAACATGTAACAATACAAGCATTTACCAATAGGCATTAGCTATAACAATATGAATTCTGCAGCTGAGCCGTATAAAACATATTTAGAGCCAGGGCTTTACAGCATGCTGCTGATGTACTAGGATAGTGTTTATTGAGATGTACAGTGAAACCCGAGGAGATGATAGTGCACAAGAAAGGCATCTAAATTGACTTCTCCAAATTTCTGCTGCTTTCAGGTAATAAAATTCTAACACTCTGGACTCTAAACAAAATCTCTGTCAAAATGGGATGGTTAGTATGAGATCTGGTCAAAAACGTCAGGCTAGGAAAATAAGTCAACATTTTTCGTTTCAGTGGTTGTGTTTTTTTTCTTGTTTCTTTCTTATTTTTTGGGTACAGTTCTGTTTTCTTTCTGTTCGTGCTGCTATTGATACGTCAGGCATCCAATCATGAAAAACAATGTCCATGTCACTAAAATGGCCTCCAGGCATCCAGTATATCTACATTGGGGTTAAACATCTGTGTGAAGATGTGACAGCACACCCTATAAAAGGTATTATTGAGTAATATAGACTTTCTGTAATAACCAAACAGTAAAGAATATAGCTTTTTAAAGGTCTCCCCATGGCTGATCTCATGACTCAAAGATAAGACACTGTGCTGCAAGCTAAGTAATAAAATCTGGTGGATACTCTGGGCTAGCTTGTGACAAATCATATCAAAGTATTATTAAAGAAAGAACTTGAGACCCAAGACTATTATTGATTCTTGACAGAATTTCTTATAAATAAAGTGTTGCAATCAGGTCCCGGACTTGCCAAGGTCCTGGTAGAATTCTTCCTATTATAGGGACGGCTGCAAAATAGTAACGCTCCATTAGTGAGAGCCGAAAGCCTCTGTACACAGCACCACAAGGATGGGTCATGGTCAAAAGACAGCCAATAGGAACACAGTCTCCAAAGGCCTTTTATGGCACTCTCCACTGATTCCTTTCTGAAATGGGTAAAACTGCCTCTGAGCTTCCACGCAAAGTAGTTTGTGCCCTGACTGTGTTCCAGAATGAATCTGTGACCCTCCAGAGCACTAAGGACACACCTCCATTAGTGTCCATATTCTTACAGCAAAGGGGCTGATACAGTCAACTGAAATGACAGGGTGATAAATATAAAACCACTATCATCAATAAGACTGGAATGTAAAAGCACTTAGTTTCAGCCTAAGTAACTCACAGAAAGTTTGGTTTCAAGAACCAATGCGTCATCCATCACTACTCTACCTTCTGTTGACAAAGTAATTGTAAGATATCTAGAATGGAGGTTCAATACGAGCTGACATTTTTGAAAGGAGGAATTGTGTGCCGTACTTACTCATTAAATGTATTTTTCCTCTACTAAAGATGTTTCCTTTTTTAGTTTATGTATGAATAACTTTAAAGTTCCCTTGACACTCTGACTTTTCTCTGAATAGCACCTATGTTCATTAACATAAAACCTGAAAGAAAATAATTTTAATGTAGTTTTTTTAACACTTCAAAAGCCTCTAACAAATTGATCGAGCAGCACAATTATGCATTCTAAAGGGAATTATAAAGAGATCACAGAAGGTTGAAGAGTTCTAGTTGAAAAAAATAAAAAAAGAAAAAGAAAAACTTTAGGGTAAAAAAGAAAAGAAAAAGAAAAATAGGTGGTTAGTGTGAAACTTTGAAACACATTGAATAAAAGTAAACTCCGGCTGTTGAGGTGTTTTGCATTATCCTATAAATGCAACACTCACAGAGAAGGATAAACAAGAACTCATAGCAGGTTGAGACTGGGATAATTTGACAGAATGAGATATATTTTATACAAATGTATGAACTTTGGAGTCAGACAGCCCTGGGTTTGAATTTCTGCTCTGCCTCTCTCTTCTTGCATAATGATGAACAACTTACTATTTTCTGAAACTAGGTTTCTTTTTTCTCTAAGACTCTTTGTACTAGATATGAAGAGTATATTATATAATGTACTTTTAAAAAGTGCTTACCACACTGCTTTGCACACTCAAGGCATTTAACAGTTTAATTCTTCTGATCACCATTGGAAGCACATCATGAGAACATAAATTCTTCCTTTCTTAAATTCTGTGGAATTTTTTTTTTTGAAAGAACTAATGGTTCTTAATGAAGTGCCAGGGTACAAATAAGAAAAACTTTCTCCTGAGATGGATACATCGTATCAAGCTTAAATTTCTGCCCTTTTTCATTGGCAAGAATTCTCTTGGACTTTGTTTCTTTCTTATTGCATTTTACAAAATCCAGCTATAACTCCTTCCATCTCTTAACAGCCATTATAGATTCTTCCAGTTAGGTTCCCATTCCTTTGGGGACATATTATGTTATGTAATTTCTCCTATACTGCCAGTTCCTGGAGGGCAGGATCTGTGTCTTATTTGTTTTTGTCCCCACAGTACCTACCACTGGTCTTTGCGGATGATGAGTACTCAAAAAAACATCCATTGGATACCTGTTGGATTGCTGTCACATAAAACCAGGCTAAAAGGTAAAGACTCAGAACTTGAAATAAAAAATTTCTAAGCAGCTAGCCATGCCGTTAACCCTTTTATGCTTTGCAAATAAAGTCATTGTGACCACCATGCAGAGTCCCTTCAATCCATGCAGTCAATCAAAACCATTTACTGAGCCCCAAAGAGTTATAAGTAAAGGATATGCAAGAGAATAAAAAGCTGTACACCAAGCTTTGAGAAACTTACTATCTCGCTAAGAAAATATCCATGAGGGGGATGTTAAAAACACACCACCACCATATGCAGGTTATAAATCTTAGACTGCCAGGCAGTAAACCTCAGCGGACATGTTCCCCATTGCCCTGAGCCATTGTATATAAGTTATAGCACAGAGAGAGTGTATCAGTAAAAATATATTGGACCTGTTGCTCTGCATGAGGCTAGATTTATACTTAGCTAGACAGCCCCAGCAGCCAGGACAAACCTTCTCTCTTTGTTTCAAATGACAGCCCTTCCTAGTGGTGATGGATATGAGTACTGGAAACAGTTGGCCTTTTCCAGCATCTCAGTTTTCTCTTCTACTGTTTGACCCTTGATCAAGTCACTTAACTTCTTTGTGTCTCACTTTCCTCATCTGCAAAGTGGGAATAAAAGCAGGATCTTCCTTATAGAATGGTGGGGGTTAGGTGATTAAGTGAGTAAGTTTAAGTCAAGCACTTAGAACAGTGAGGCCCTAACGAACACTATTTATCAGTAATTGTGTCTTGGAAGCAGCACATTTGGCAAGAACACTATTCACTAAGGCTCAAGACTCAGTGACAACATTCATCCTAAGAAATCTGAACTGGGGTGGTGATGGGTGTAATCTCACGGCAATCATTTAATTGGGAGGATGAGCCTCAGAGTAGGGAATTGGAGACCGTAGGCATGCGCTGATGTTGAAATAACAACAGTTTGCCAGTATTTTACATGTATACTTACATACTTCCAAAAACTTTACTAAAGGTTTTATTGCCCTCTTTTTAAAACTTAGGAAACCGAGGCTCTGGGAATTTGGCTTGTTTAAAGAGCCAACAGCAAGTGTTGAGTTCAGTATTAGATTCTACCCGAATTCCATTGCTTGAATCTTATGAAGACACCATTCTGTCTATGAAATAGCTCTCAAAGGTGGAGGAGAATTGTTTTGTCAGGAATCAGGTTTACAGTTCACCTCTTCATCCTGCACACAGGTTAGAGCCACCAGGAAATTTCTTCTCAAAGAGATCAACTGGCTTTAATTGGATCCAGTCTATGTATCTTTTGCACAAAGGAGAGAATCTCCAATTCTTCACCTTGAAACTTTCTCAGCCCCAATGCAAAATTTAAGAGACAAAAATCAAATGTTCTTTTGCTGTTTAGATGCTCTGTTGCTTGCCTTCTGCAGCAGCACTCGGGTCCCCGGAGCACCTGAACCCATTTATTTTCCATCTGTTTCTTGCCTTCCTAAAGCAATTTTATTGCACCCCAGAAGGCTTCGCTTCTCTCAATTAGAGAGGGAAGAAACACTCAAAGATACAGATGCACCAGAGACTTTGCAGGTGGGCCAGGAGGATAAACAGGTTCAAGAGCCCAGGAAGGCAGATATCTGATCCTTTAACACTTAGACACGCATTGGGTTGGCTGACTCTTGGCTGAAAGATTACGACTTAAGGAGAACTGTGCCTAGGAGCCCATTTTGTGGGGAGAAAGTTGACTTTGCCCAGCAATGGGTGAAGGTGAGGGCGCTTTCCTACACAGGTGGGAAAGGTATACAAGTTGATGGGAAGGTAGGTTTTCATTCATTCTGATAAAATGTAAGAAGGATTTGGAAAGTTACAGGGCTGCAGAGTGCTCAGAAGTCTTGACGAATCCCTTTTCTCCCTGAGGATGGCCTCAGGCTCATCCCTCTGAAGTAAGAACAACTAAGCCCATCATTTTGTACCATCAACATAGATGCTGGCTGCCCCTGGGGGAAGATCGCCCTATGAAACCCTAGAAACTGTTTCCCCAGAGGCATGCCAGGTTTAAAAGATGCAATTAGGACTGGCTTGGGAAAAATGAGAGAATTTGAAATCTGCAGTGTGGGGAGATGCAATGGAAGGTGGAGGGGACTTAATTCATAGCTTGTCAGGTATCTGGAAACAGCACTCACTCATGGGCTTCTGGGACTCCAAATTGTTAGGAGAGCCAATTATTTCACCTATTAAGGTTTTAATGTGGCACCAATAAGTCAAAACCAGTTTAACAACTAGGAATTATAGTTGATATAAAATGTTTGAATTTGGGCTAATAACATATACTAAGTTAGAGACAGATGAGATTTAGAATGACTAAGGTAAAAAACTGGGTTCATAATGGACACATTAATAGACCACTAAACTGACTTTAAAGGCTCTGGCAGGCACAGTCAAGACACCAAACATATAACAACTCCATCCATCTTGAGCTTCCTCATCATGTCACCTAATAGAATTTCAAACACTGTTAGCACACTGATAAATGGTTATTGCATATTACCCACGCATGCTGCCTTTCCAATTAAAAGACAGGAATGGGCATCTGCTATTTTGTTGTATCGGGTCATCTTTCCTTATCTTTCTTTATGCTGAAATACCGAGTTTTATTTCTCAGGATTGTTTTAGGAGCCATGAATCCTTTCTCTAATTCTAGGGTGGAGAGATGCCTTTATGGCCTAAGGACAAAATCTCCTGAAGTAAAAATACTTAGATTAGCTTGAGAAAAAGTTAACCAGGTGGCTCCTGTGGGACTGAGCTAGCCAATATCTCAGAGGTTGGACCTGATTCTCCATTGCCATATCAGCAAGGCCAAGGACCATCATCATTCACTGACTCACCAAAAATAATTTTTTGAGTGACTTCTATAAGCCTGACAATGTTCTAGTCATGGAGAATACGGCAACAGATTATACATGATTTGTGTGCTAACAGGGTTGAAGAGTTTGTGGGAGACAGCCAAAGAGCCCCTAAAATAGTTAAATTACAAGTAAGTTTACTATGAGGGACCCACAGAAAAGAGAAAAAGTCCAAGAATACTTCTCTGAGGAATGCCAGTTAATCAGAAATTTGCTTCATACATCAGATTTATTCAACTAAAGAACAGAAGGAAAAAAATATACCAAAGGTCTAAAGAAGAATAGGGCTTTTACTACCCCCCTCAAAAAAAGGAAAGGGGTGATTAGCAGAGACCACTTTGTGAGGAGCACACTGAGGATTTAAGGTTTTGTTCTAAGAGCAATGGGAGGTCACCGAAGGGATTGAACCAGGTAAGCCATGTGGTTAAATTGGAGTTTTTGAAAAAACAGAGTTATTATTGCAATGTTGGAAGTGGACTAAAGGGATCAAGAGAGACAGAGGGAAGTGAAATCAGTTAGCTATTCATTAATTCATGTGTGAGAAGATCAGGATGCTGATGGTGGAAATAAGAGTACTGCAAGGTTCAAGATCTGCTTCGAAAGTGAGATTAGTAAGACTCGTGTCAGGTAGGATATAGGGATGGAGAGAGAGAAAGGTGTCAAGAACCACTCCCAGGGTTCTGGTGCGACTGAGTGGATAGAGATGATATTTAACTACCTGAGCTTATGGCAAATGTAGAAATCCACAAGGAAATTCCACTAAAGGTATATTAATCTCTTGTCTATTGTAGTGGCTTAATACGGGAGCCTCATTGATATAGAACTTAGTCCAGAAAGACTAAGTAAGAAACCAGAATAGATTTCACTAAATCCATGAGATAAAATGTGAACTTTAATATAGAAAAGTCCCTTAAACTCTCAATCAAAACCACCCATTTACTCTCCCTTTGAATATAATGTATTGGACTTTCTCATTTGGCACTAACATAAAAACAATGATACAAAGCAATATACAGAAACAAATAAATGATCCACAAAATAGGCAGAAACATCCATAAGAATATAAAAACAAAATAAGAGTGTGTGATTTGCAAGAAAGAAAAAAAAAGATGTATGGTAGATGGTGAATTTTCATTGTTTTGATTGTATTTGCCTGAGGAGGATACTTCTCTCAAATTTCCCTATCTGGCTGGATTCAATAACACAATTTCTATTTCACTCTTATTTCTTCCTTTGTGTTTTGTCCTTTTGGTCACCCCATCCCCCTTCTTATCTTCACTTTTCACCCTTGTTTTCTTGGTAATTATGAAATTAAACTCTAATAATTACATAGATGTACAACAAAAGGTGCAATGAAGGTTACTGAGGGTTTCTTAAAGGTCAGCAAATACACAAAGAAGGACCTAGGAAATCTTCTGATTTTCCATTGAAGCATCATTAGACTATAATAAAAAAAAAAAACATATAGAGACCCTTATTTATCCTTGGATCCAGATCTTAGCACAATGTCTAGGAAAACTGATGTAAACGGTTTTCAGTGAATGGATATAATGAGTGTCTTGCAAAAATGTTAAAGGCTTGGGAATGAGGTGGGATCTTTATGGTGAGGATGGGTATAAGAGCAGTCAGTGGGAGAGCAAATTATATGAGTGACAAAAACGGGTTTCACAGATTATATTAGAAGTCCTTTCTAATTGTCAGGGTAAATTATTTTTTTCATGTTAGTTTAGCCACGAAGATTGTGGCATCTCTTTCCTTTGGCATTTAATTTAATTTGATATTTTTGTTATTACAAAAATAATATTACAAGAAATTGAAATATAAAAATACATGAATTTCAGTCTCTAGTAATTAAATACATCAAATTAAATTCAAGTTTATCTGATTCCACCTCCCAGTCTCTATCACACACACACACACATACACACAAACTGAATAATATCTGAGAAGCAATAATTATAGCATGCATACAAGTAGGCATTTTAATCGTTTTATGTAATATTATGTCATAAACTTTGTATAAAATTTTTAGTTCTGGTTTTAATGACTGCATTAAAAATTCCACCAATTTAGCCTCAGCAACTTAGTGAGGTCCTAAACAACTTAGCAAAAGCCTGTTTCAAACTTAATTTTAAAATGGATTGGGCTGGTGATGTGACTTAGTGGTTAAGTGCCACTGGGTTCGATTCCTGGCTAAAAAAAAAAAAAAAAAAAAAAATTCCACCAATTGGAAAATGGCAATCTGAGCACCTGTTCATGTTTCAAAAAAAATTCATTAAAATAACAGTGAAAACGTATCAAAAGGGATACATCAATATTCATTAATTCATTTGTTTGTGCATCCATTCATTCAACAAATATTTATTAAGTGCAAACTATGTGATGGACAAGTTTATAGGCTCTCAGTCCATAGTGAGAGTGAGAGTTCATCTCTGTTCTCATAGTGATTACAATCTAATGAGATGGGAGACATGTTTCCCAGGGAACTTCAGGCAGATTCAGTCCTGAAGTTGGCAGGCATGAAGATCAGGAGTGGGCTTTGGTGCATGGTTCAGTCCAATTAAATGAAGGGATTTCTATAAAAGAGCAGACTGTTGATTTCTCCACCACCCACAAGGGTCCAGAGCAGCATTTGCCTCCATCTTAATTAAGACCTTGAGAACTGATTTTTAAACAGTGTTAAATTTTACCTCAGATGGCCCTTACTGGGAGGCTGGGATTAGAGAAAAGAGACCACCACTGGAGATAACCCTAAAAACACACAATAATAGTACATCCAAGTGGTGATGGAGCACAGATTTCAGGCGAGCACAGAAATGAAGAAATCACTTTGGTTTTGTGATACACTCTCCCTTTCAGGGATAATATTAGGAGGACTGAACCTCCTGCCAATACTGCACAGGGAAGCCTGCTGATGGTCTGAAGCACTGCCCCCCCCCCCATGGGGGCCTCACCTGGAAGAGAAGTGGTGCTTTGGTAAATTAAGAAGTGGCAACACAGGCCTGTAATCCCAGTGGCTTGGAGACAAAGGCAGGAGGATGGCAAGTTCAAAGCCAGCCTCAGCAACTTATTGAAGCCCTAAGCAACTCAGTGAGACTGAGTTGTCTCTAAGTAAAATATAAAAAAATGCTGGACACATGGCTCATGGGTTAACTGCCCCTGGGTTTAATCCTCAGTACAAAAAAAAAAAAAAGTGGCAACAAAAATCCTGTCATCAGTATGCTAACTTCATGGTCCCCATCCATCCATGTTAAAACAGTTCTTTAAACAATAGCATAAAAAAAGGCTACCATATATAATCAAATAGAACCCTAGGGAAATAGCTCTCTAGATTTGAAAAAGAATCTAAAAAAACAAACAACAACAACAAAAAAAACTAAGTGGTATCTTGGGATATATTAAAGAAAATATTGTATCTATAGGCACAATTAGATCCACTCCATAAAGAAAGTAATCAAAAAGCAGAACAGATTTTTGGAAATTAAGTAAGATTTGTAAAGTGTGAAAAATAATCAGTAGAAGAATTCAAGAATGCCATAATGAATGCACATGATTGAAATGAACTTGTTGGGGGTGATCTTGGAGATGAGGATGAGAAAAATCTCTCACAAGTAAACAATAAAGGAATGGAAATTATGAGAAAATTCTTGATCAAACTTCCACCCCCAACAGATCAAAGTATTTTATTAGATAATTGTTTTTGCAAATTGAAATCCTAGGAGCAGTTGCATGACATTTCAAAAGTTAGGAGCAATGAGAAATCCTACAACATCCTAGACAGGAAAAAAAAATTGATCACCAAGCATCAAAATCAAATTGGCATTACACTTTTTAATCAGGAGTAAAAATTAGTAGTTTTCAACCTCTACCAACATTAAGCCTCTAGTCAGGCTATCAGTTGTGTTGGAGAACTCAAAGACATTTTCTTAAGGACAAAAACAAACAAAAAAACATAAAGAAGAAATTACTTAAGGATGTATTCCAGCAAAACAAAATAAGGATCCTGAAAAATATAAGCTGCAGAACTGATGCACTATGGTACTAACACAGAACAATGCAAAGAGAAGATAATTGTGCAGCAGGCCTAATGAGCAATGGTTAAAATTAGTGAGTATTACATAAAGATTGTCCATAATAAGCAAGGCAATTCCATTGCAATTGCATAATTCTAAAACTAAAAATTCTCTATGGTAAGATAAAATCATTCACCCTTCCCTCTCTTGGTAAGGAAATTAAATTCTAAGCACAAACAGATGCAATGAAAGCTATAATCCAAATAGCAGCACATATTAAGAAAGTAAGGAAGAACAGATAGGCAGACAGACTCTCTTCACTCTTGCGGCCAGACTTGCCATTGTCCTTTAAGCAACACAGATTAACATGTGCTTGCCTGGATTCAACCTCTTGGTTCTTCTGAAATTGTATTTACACTATGGTGATACTACATCTATGCTTATTTATTTTCAGCTTTATCATCAACTTAAATACAAAGCAGAGAAGACAATTATACAGAATAGAGGACACAGAGACCAATCCATAAAATTACAACTACCTTATATTAGACAAAGGTGCTAAAAGCATGCAATGGAGAAAGGAAAGCATCTTCAACAAATGGTGCTGGGAGAACTGGAAATCCATATGCAACAAACTGAAATTGAATCCCTTTCTCTCACCATGCACAAAAGTTAACTCAAAATGGATCAAGGAGCTTGATATCAAATCAGAGACTCTGCGTCTGATAGAAGAAAAAGTTGGCCCTAATCTCCATCACGTGGGGTCAGGCCCCAAATTCATTAATAAGACACCTATAGCACAAGAGTTAAAACCAAGAATCAACAAATGGGACGAATTCAAACTAAAAAGTTTTTTCTCAGCAAGAGAAATAATATGTGAGGTAAATAGGGAGCCTACATCCTGGGAACAAATTTTTACCCCTCACATATCAGATAGAGTTCTAATCTCTAGAGTATACAAAGAACTCAAAAAGTTAAACAACAAAAAAATAAATAACCCAATCAACAAATGGGCCAAGGACCTGAACAGACACTTCTCAGAAGAGGATATACAATCAATCAACAAATACACGAAAAAATGCTCACCATCTCTAGCAACCAGAGAAATGCAATTTAAAACTACTCTAAGATACCATCTCACTCCAGTAAGAATGGCAGTCATTATGAAGTCAAACAACAACAAGTGCTGGCAAGGATGCGGGGGAAAAAGGTACACTTATACATTGCTGGTGGGACTGCAAATTGGTGCAGCCAATTTGGAAAGCAGTATGGAGATTTCTTGGAAAGCTGGGAATGGAACCACCATTTGACCCAGCTATTCCCCTTCTTGGACTATACCCAAAAGACCTAAAAAGAGCATAGTACAGGGACACAGCCACATCAATATTTATAGCAGTACAATTCACAATAGCTAGACTGTGGAACCAACCCAGATGCCCTTCATATAGATGAATGGATAAAAAAAATGTGGCATTTATACACAATGGAATATCACTCATCACTAAAAAATAACAAGATCATGGCATTTTCAGGGAAATGGATGGCATTAGAGCAGATTATGCTAAGTGAAGTTGGCCAACCCCTAAAAAACTAATGCCAAATGTCTTCTCTGATATAAGGGGGGTGACTCAAAATGGGATAGGGAGCAAGAGCATGAGAAGAAGATTACCACTAAATAGGGAAGAGAGGTGGGAGGGAAATGGAGGGAGAAGGGGAATTGCATGGAAGATGGAAGGAGACCCTCATCGTTATACAGAATACATGTATGATGATGTGAGGGGAAAAAAAAAGAAGTGTGTCACATTAGATTGAGTAGAGAGATGTGATGGGAGGGGAGGGAAGAAGAAGGGAGGATAGGAAGGACAGCAGAATAAAATAGATACTAGTATTGCTGTATGTATATACGTGCCTGTATGACCAATGTGATTCTGCAACCTGTACACTCAGAAAAATGAGAAATTATACCCCATTTGATTCAAATGTATGATATGTCAAGATCATTGTACTGTCATGTGTAACTAATAAAAAAAATGAAGTAATAATATCATAGCAATTTGAATCTGGAGCAAGAGGGAGAGAAAAATACATGATTAAAAAATTGGTTTGTTCGTTTTCTCACTTATGTTGTTAGGAATAAACAGGTACTCTTTAAATTGATGGATAATGAGTAAATAGAAGACTAGATATATCATTTAGTTATAAATGTAAATGCTAGAAATAGTAATAACTAATAAAATTGAGAGATAATAAGTATTAAAATAATAGTGCTTTATAGTCTGATATAAATAGATACAATATAATATAGATAATTGATAAATAGAAATACAAATATAGTATTTTGAATTTTATGTAGCAATTTATGGTGGATGAACCTTGACTCTCATTACATCTTTGTTGTATTGTTTTTTCATCAGATGACTCAGAAAAATAACTCTCAGTAATTAGTGGTAAAATAACTCATAACTGCCATTCAATTTCTAATTTAATTTCTCTAAGAGGAGAATAGGCTCATGGCTTTTGTGTGAATAGTTACTCTCACTTTAATTCCCACAAGAAGCAGAAACGGACTTGGGAGCAACTGATTTGGGATCGGGAAAGCCAGTGAGCTGGTGTCACTTACTTGCTCCCAAATCAGAGGCTCTTTAGCTTGACCACACACTGATGATTCAATGAGAAACAAATGCTGATTCAATGAAAAACAAAAGAGAACCATTTTTTTCCAGTTATTTACTTATTTATATGTGGTGCTGAGAATTGAACCCCATGCCTCACACATGCAAGGAAAGCATTCTATACCACTGAGCTACAACTCCAGCCCCAAAGGAGAACCATTTGAGAAAGCATAACTATAGGAATCTTCACAGAAATATGGACAACTTTGAGGAGTTAGCAAAGCACTGTGAAGACCATGTATCCTTATATCCAGTCTTGATTTTTTTTTTTTTTTGTACTGGGGATTGAACCCAGGGGCACTTCACCACTGAACCATATTCTCAACCATTTATTTATTTATTTATTTATTTAGGCACCAAGGATTGAACCCAGAAGTGCTTAACAGCTGAGCAACACCCTCAGCCCTCCCCCACTTTTTTTCTGTTTTGAATTTTGAGACAGGGCTGCTAAGTTGCTGAGGCTGTTTTTGAACTTGTGATCCTCCTGCCTCAGCCTTCTGAGTGGCTGGTATTACAAGCTTTGCCACCATGCCTGGCTCCAATCTTGATGATGATAATGATGTACTGGGGATTGAACTCAGAGGCACTCGACCACTAAGCCACATCCCCAGCTCTATTTTATATTTTTATTTAGAGAGAGGGTCTCACTGAGTTGCTTAGCACCTCACTTTTGCTAAGGCTGGCTTTGAACTCACAATCCTCCTGCCTCAGCCTCCCGAGCCACTGCAGTCTTGATTCTTGACATTGCATTCTGGATATATGGCAAAGCAGGGAGACTCTGGTCAGAGCCTATCAAAGTTTAGGTATAATTCTCATGTTTTGGGGAGTTGAGTTTTGCTAGTTAGTCTCTCTCACTCCCTTTTTTTTCCCCTTATCCAAACACATTTAGCTGATTTTAGAAAAAGATCTCATTTGGGATAAATATATTCATCAATCAAATTCAATTTTGATCCACTCTGTACAAGTTCAATGCAATTTTAAATAAAATTCAAGTCTACTCTTAGGGCCCTTTGCTTTAAGAATAGATGGCAAGGAAACTATAAGACATGGAATTAAAAAGAGATGATGCTCAGGGAATAACACATTAGCAACAGATTTCCAGTGGCTAGAACTGCACAGGACTGTGGTCACCCTGGGTGGCACCAAAGTGCAGACAACAAAAGGCCAGATGGACCAGATGATAGGTTATGCTTGCTTTACAAACTGTGTGACCCTTCACAATTACTAACTCTCTCCAAGTAACATTTTCCTCTCTATAAAGTGGAAATATCGAAGATAATTAGACATAACCTGTCTACCTCATTGATTTTTTATGGCAATTAAATAATATTTAAAGCTTTTTGTAAATGTAATGTATTATTAATATCACCATCCACACCATTATTGAAGAGATATTTAAGAAAAATATTTGATTCCTTCTTCTCTCTTTCGCTCTTGTCTAGCACTGAGGAGACTGATGATAGGATTTCAGAAGTGGCACCAGCTCAATGGCTTTCCTGCTCCCAAATCAGAGGCTCTTTAGCTTGACCACACAATGGTAAGATGGAATATGAAGTTGCTCGCTAACAATAGAATTCCAATTTGGAACCCTCAAGGTGGGTTACTTCCATAATTAAACACATTTGGTGGTTCCTTTTACCATCCTTCATTCCAAAAGACCTTCATATATACTATTTTTGTTTCTCAATGGCCTCTGTCTTTAAGATCTCTGTATGTTTTTGGTTTGCTCTTTTCTCTTGTCCTTTGAATCATTCCTGTCCTCTTGCATTATCAGTAAATCATCATTAGATGTTTAATAAATTACTATGCAAAGCATTTGAAGCATCAACTAACTACTGATTACTATGTCCAAGGAAAACCACTTTTTGATTAAATTGGGCTTATAGCTATGGATAGGAAATATACCCCTTGTGATAGGCAGATCTCCAAATCAAATTGACAGTACTTCTCCAGGCATTTGTCTTATCTCATTAGCCATTCAGGACCATTAATGTTATAATATTTAATTTTCTATGTAAATAAATGAATTAAAAATGAAAGTAAAGTGAGAGTTGGTGAGCTATTACTTTTATTAGGTTGCGACCCTCACTAAGTACCGTAGACAGCATTGAAGATTTTAAAAATATTTTAGAAAGTTGGAGAAGAACCTAAGTCCCCTAATCCTCTCCTGAACTGGTTCCTTTTATACAATTTAACTTTAAAAAACAATTCATACAGCAAAGAATTTGGTTTGTTGTTTTTGTTCTGTGTTCCAAGCGGCACGTGGTATTTTTGAGACACTAAAAACAATGCATTAATTGCAACAAAAACCACTTTTTGGATGCTATTTATCTGTTGAACAATAATTCCAAGAGTGCTCTGCGATTCAGTGTGCAATTCTCTCCTCTGCATCCACTCCCTCAGTAATGCTCTCCATTCCTCTCGCCATAAATACTACTTCTATGTGCTACTTATATCCTTGCTACAACCAATCCACAATGCATACATCTAAATACCTACTCAGCTTTATACTTGAATGTTTAATAGTCATGTTAAACTTAACATTTACAAATAAACTGAACCCCTAGTTCCCCCCACCAACTACTCCTCTTACAATGTTCCTCTTATGTATCTAGTGCACCCATGTTCATCAAGAGGCTAATATTAAAATACTGGATCTATCCTTGCCCTTCTCACTTCCCACGTTCAATCCATCAACATATTCTGTCATATACTCTTTAAAACATTGTCCAGATTGGGCCATTTCTCATGACATCGGCACATTTCATTCCAGTGCAAATACCATCACCTGTTACTGACAATAGCCATGGTTTCCTAGTAGGTTTGTAGGCCTCAGTTCTCACCACTTCAGTTGATTCTCCAAATGGTAGCAAGATGACTTTCTAATCATTCATCAAATCAATCTTCCGAAGGTTTACTGAGTTATGTAAACTCAAAGGCAGAATTTTTGCCATGGCCTACATGGCTCTGTGTGGAGTAGCCTTTGGCCGTCTTCCCCTACTCTCATGTCCATTCGACCTCATGCTTACTGAAACCTACCTAGTCTGCTTTTGCTCCTTATTGTGCACTTGCTGTTTCCAGAGCTTAGAGAAACCAGGCATCCTGTTTGCTTAGAGCCCAATTTATGTCAGCTTATTTGATGTTTCATTTGCTTTGGCATTATGAGACCCTGACTACTGTTTCATTAAAATAATGGAGAATCCATCTGGTAGGCTTCCACTTTGTAATTCTATCTTTTGGCATCATCTCATCTAGCAGTGTGTGAGAAACATATGCAATGAGCTGAGTTTTCACTTTGTCATGTAATAAAGTATGAAAACGACCAAGAACAATCTATCCCTCCTATTTCCCAATAGGGTGTCACCAAGACCTTCCTTTCAGGGAAGAGTGCAGAAGGCTTGCAAGCAAATGGCTGGGTAGCAAACTCTTCTCTTGTAAGTGGAACTGGAGGAAATATCATCCTGCCACTTCTGTCAAGCATTTGTTGTACTGGAGCACCAAGCTGTGAGATTCATAAAGCCACCAGGTTGCTAGTTAATGCCAGGGGGAAATCAGCAAAAGTATGATTTCAATGCAGGTGAAATTTATGCAGAAGCAAGATGGCACAGTCTTTCCATAGAGTGTAAAATGTATAGGCTGAATACACTTAGGTTTGGTTATGACTTAATGTAGACTGACAACTATTTATATACTTAATTCATGATACCTTTTTTTTCAATTTTTGAAATAAAGTATTTCAAAGGCAATGAACTAAAAATGATCTGCTACATAGAAGTCAAAGTGCTGATTTGTCATTCTCATATTGATGTTGATGTTTAACTTGCCCATAGGCTTATCAACATTTACTTCTTACTTTAGGGACCACAGATGATATCACAGGCATGTGAAAATCAGAATGCATAAATCTGCTGATGAAGCATCAATATCTATTTCAAAAGCTAGTGCTTATTTTAAAGCCTGATCCCCAAAAGATAATTTAATTGATGCAGCTGCAGAATGTATGTTTACAAATCGCTCTCTGAACCATGACTTTTCATTTAGATCAAAGGATTGTTGTATTAAATTAGTTGTGTTTGTTTTCAATTCCAAGTCCTTTGTTTTGTTTTTACATGAGTTGAAAGTAAAGCATTAGCTGTTAACATGTTGAGCTCATTAACTGAAGAAGTCATGTTAGTTTCCTACCAGTGTCAAGTAGAAAATCAATTTATTCCAATAATTATTTGATTTTTTAATATGACTCATTGAATCAAAGGAAAGTTTTGTAATTTCACTTTGTTATAAATGAAGCACCTGAAGTTACTGCAAATGCTATTGTGAAATCAGTTAAGTAAAACATTAGCCATAATTATTTGTCTTGCTATGATAATAAAAATAAAAATTGTGAGGAACCCAGTGCTATGGTAAAAACAGTTTTTACTGAATTAAAAAGCTTCTGGAGTATATAGGTACTTGAAATTGATTGTGATATACACATAATTCACAATTATGTCCAAATGGATTGAGATATTTCATCAGGGAACTAGAAGTGTAGCTGTTAATATATGTATGTGCATACACACACAACACACATCATAGCTGAGCAACAACACGTGACAACACTAATAATGAACACAAGAAAAAATTACTTCAACATGGCAATATAAGCTTTCCGTCTTTGCTATCCATCATCAAATGGGACTTAGAAATATTTGTACCTTTGAAAAACTGCTTTTTAAATTAACCTTCTTGTCCCATTAAGATATTGTACATTTTTTATAAGTGACCCCAAATTTTGTTTGTATTTTGATCAAAATTATTTGAAAAACTTGATTCAAATTATTAAACAAATGGAGATGCAAACATCTCCATCTTTTGAATCCTTTAGCAAACTGCAATTATGAATACAAAGTGTATACAAAGTGTTGAAATTCATCCCTACAAAAGCAAAGGAGGAACTGAATAAACAAAATCATGAAAGTAAAATTTTATAATTATAGAATAGCTCAAATTGTGGGAAGAACCTTTTGATAAAATTCCTCCTTTTAATTGAATAAACAATATTATATACTGGAATTGAATCAAATTGAGACAGTTTAAGATTTTATAGCATCTATATCTAGCAAAACACTCAATAGAAACATAAAAAGAGAAAACTTATTTGATGAGTTTTGCCTTGTAAAAATATTTGTCAAAGAAAGGCCTTAAAAGACAGTACCTGTGAAAATATTTGGCCTGAACTATTTACATATTTCAATATAAAAAATAGATTTGAGAGTATTTTCTATTTCACAGAATATGCTCTCAGGTTACTGATATCTCAACATTTATGTGGAAAATATTTCCCTTAATTTAAAATATTATGGGGGGCCGGGGTTGTGGCTCAGTGGGCAGAGCGCTTGCCTAGCATGCAGGAGGCACTGGGTTCGATCCCTGGTACCACATAAAAATATGCAAATAAAATAAAGGTATTGTGTCCATTTACAACTAAAAAATAAAATAAAAATAAAATATTATGGCATATAGAGAAATATTAGATGGAGATGTCAAAAATTTCAATTTTTAAATTTCAAAATGTAACTTAGAAATTTCAGGAAGTTTTATGAGAAAAAAATTGAAAGATATACATACTGAAAAAATACTTTTTTTTCTGCAATATTTGTAATATGGTGAGATAGATATGGTTTAAAACTGATTACCATTTATGAATATAAATCTGGAATAATTGTTTGACCTGTTATTTTTTAAATTAATACAATGTCTTTATTTTTCTTATTTTTATCATTTGAACATGTAGCAATACATTTCCTTCTTTTGACTTTTCAGGTACATGAACAACATAAACTTCTTTTTGTTTCATTTTTTTGTATTAAAAAAAGTTTAAGTCAGATTTTTTGTCACTTGAAAGCCAATGAATCCTGACACCACATTTAATAGGGCTGTTTTGAAGAAATAGGGAGATGTTTACGGAGCACTTAACCTTATGCTTAACACATTATAAGTTCTTCATAAAGATAGCTATTCCTATATATTTGGAAAAAAATAAATACCAATAACAGTGTGTCCAAATGCCAAGGTAACATCAAGTTCTTAACAATATATGTTCAAAACCATTTGGATAATGATATGATGACTTTCATTCATTCAACATTCAATTTTTTTTTCCTAAAGTTGGCTCCTTGTTCTGATCACCCTGTCCTCGATGGTTATAGCAGCAACCAATATTCATGTCAAAGAATTTGAAACAGTTGAATAGAGAAGTAGTCTGAGCAGTTAATTATTTTTGTAGTATAATTTAAGACCCACTTAGATGGGCTGGGGATGTGGCTCAAGCGGTAGTGCGCTCGCCTGGCATGCGTGCAGCCCGGGTTCCATCCTCAGCACCACATACAAACAAAGATGTTGTGTCCTCCGAAAACTAAAAAATAGATATTAAAAATTCTCTCTCTCTCTCTCTCTTTAAAAAAAAAGACCCACTTAGAATTACTATTTATCAAATGTATTTTCTGATTCATATATGAACTTACATGAAACTGAATATTATGTGAATCTGAATATTATGTGAATGTCCACACCTTACAACTCTTGCTTCTTCTAGCCTTTCTTATATGTTGATGCAATTGTTATGGTCTGCATGTGAGGTGTCCCCCCAAAAGCTCACATGTGAGACAACACAAGGTTTGGAGGAAAAATGATTGGACTATAGCCTTGACTTAATTAGTGAATTAATCCCTGATGGGATTAACTGAGTGGTAACCAGAGGCAAGTGGGGTGTGGCTAGAGGAAGTGGTTCACTGGAGACCCATGGGGTATATATTTTTTTTATTTGGTGAATGAAGTTTCTCTCTCTCCACTTTCTGATCATCGTGAACTGCCTCCCTGTGCCATACTCTTCCACCATGATATTCAGCCTCATCTTGAGCCCCAGGGAATGGACCCAGCTGTCTATGGACTGAGACCACTGAAGCCATAAGCCTCCAAATAAACTTTTCCTCCTCTACAATTGTTGTAGTTAGATCTTTTAGTCACAGTGGTGAAAAAGCTGACTAAAACCACCAATGCTTATGAAGAGGGAACCATCATAGGTAATTAGACTTACTCTTTCATCCACATGCCAGACCCTGGTCTAAAAGGTAAAAATTCTGACGTTTGTGGAGTTTATAATCTGAATGGGGCACCAAAATTAAATATTATTTTTAAAGAAAATTAAACAGTATGCTAGAAGGTAATACATGCTATGGTGGGGAGAGGGCAGAAAAATACAGATCGTGCTAAGGTGATCCTAAACAGAGAAACTGTCTGGAATACATTCAGCTCCAGAATTGGGAGGGTATCTTGCATGCTTGAGGAGTAACAAAGAGGCCAGGGTATCTGGGAAGATTGAGCAAGAGGCAGAATAGAGGCAATGACATTACAGGAATGTTGGCTTTTACTCTGAAGGAAACCAAGTAATTTACAAATGTATCTTTTTTTCCAGGCAAGAAAGTGCCCTACACTTAGGGAGGGAATTGGAAGGCTGGGTTATTGAAGTCAGCTCTTGTCAAAGGAGAGGCATACATACTTGCTGGCAAATGTTGAAAATAAAAACTCATAGTTGTCCCTAAGAACACTTTTATAAGTGGAATACCTTTAAGCAAAACGGACTGAAACAAAACAAAGGGATTGCTAGCTGGAGAAAGACAAGTGGCAGTTCTTAATAGGAAAGTGACTGAACATCAAAGCCTTTGACTGTGTTACTTGATTGAATGAGTCCATTTCCATGGTAGCTTTTGCAAAAAGTGATTGATTCTCATCACTTTAAGCCAGTGTATTTTCTACACTGCCAGAAGGCTGATGGAAGGGAGAATTTGAGGTTGTGTTTCTAACAGGTGGTCCACGGACCACCAGCATAGTGTCACCTGAGGACACTCACAAAAATGTGGATTCTTGGGGCCTACCTAGGCATATAGATTATGCTGTCCAGGTAATTTTTATGCACTTAAAACTTTGTAAGACTACAGATCACAAAGACAGCCTCTTAAAAGTCTCTCAGACACTGGAATGCTATAGAGCGAGCTTTCCATGCCAGGGTGCCCCAAATGTTCAGTTTTGATGTGTTTTTGTTTGTTGTTTTTCAGGGCTACTGATCTTTGGATCAGAAGAAGAAAGAGTTGGGAAAACATGTTTTAAGATATTTTTTAAAATGGAAAGAAAATGATTTGAATAAGGATTTAAAAGGTTGCTCATTTCTATAACTGTCTAAGCACCAAGGGTTATGAACAGTTCCCAGGGAGAGCTCACCTTTCATACCTGTTTGAGGATTTGAGGGTATATTAACTCCTCTGAATGTGCATGTTGTTGTTTGTGATGGTTTGAGCCAATGAAATGTAATGATAGCTAAATACCTGAGATCTATTGCCTTTGTAGCTATGTTAATAGCCAATGTCCACAAAATCGAAAGAAACAGCTTGATTTCAGAAGAAGTACCAAGTTAAAAGTATAATTAAACTATTTATTAACCTGTCAACTTGAAAAGAGTGAGTTAAGACTTATGGTGTCTGAAGAGTTGACGAGGGCTCATTTCCCATTTTTTCTTATGCCCATGGAATATCCCCACCTACTCAATTGGAACTGAAGAAATGGGCTTGCTAATTTTTCTTAATGTGCAGTTTGAGATCCAAAGGGACTTGAGAAAAATCCTTTGTTGCAAAACCAGCAATTATTGAAATTCTCTAATTACCCTGTCTGGGACCTTTCTTCATACTAGGATGAAGCAGATCTCTCAATTTTTTTAAAGGTCAAATTACCTTGCTTCAGTATCTTCTAGTGATGGGCCAAATGAGACTGGCTTAATTTAATATGTCTCTGCTGCTTTTCTTTCACTCCAGAGGGGCATCCATCATGGGCTTCTCATTCTGACTGATATTGATCAGGTAATTGCCCTCAGCTTGTCAAACTATCATGATTTTTATAAGAATGAGTCTTTTCTAGAAGAAAGTAGACCCTGAGAGAGAGACAAAGATTTCTATTAGCAGTTTGCCCCAAAGCAAGTCAAAGTAGAAGGAAAGATTGGAGAGAAAAGAGAGGGGCCAAGGAGAGAGGATAAGGGAGGAAAGTAGAGAAGGTTGTACCCTCCAAAAAGGCAGCAATGTGAATCACAGTTATCCACTTGGTACAATCCAGATGAACAACTCCAGCCTGATACATAATACAATTCAGAACGATCCAACTGTGTGGTGGCTCCTAGTGAGTGTTTAAAAAAATATCATCCTCACTTTAGCTTTTTGTCTCAGGATCAAGATGGATACTATTGTCTGGGCTCAGGAACACCATCTTCCTTTTCTTTGCTAGTCTGAGGTAAACAAAGATTACCCAACTCTTTATCCCAGATTGCTAGGGTAAAGATGAAATCCAAAATCAAAAGGGAAAGCTCCTGCCAGTTGAGGCGGTTCCTCTAGGAAATGATCTAATGTTGATTTGAGGAATGTCTCCTTAATGCTGCCAACAACGTGTCCAGCCCTAGGGAAAAGAGAGAATGGCATTGCCTTCCAGACAGGCAGAGCAGTGCGAGAGAAAGAAATGCAGCTGCACAGCTTTCTGTGAAAGTGGAGCAAGCTTACAAAAGCTCAGGTGAAGAATCTAGAAAGTCAAAGGGAGCCCCCATCTAGTGTATCATTACTGTTAACAACTGTGTTCCAGGTAGTGCCGGGTGTCCAAGAGCTGTTTCAAGCCAGCAGGGAGAGCCGCCCTGCTGCAAGGGCTTCAGATAATCATCTGCCATCACTGCAGATATTCAAGACCAGCTTGATGCCCTCAATTGAGAGTGCTTGAGAATAAAGAATGCCGCTTTGTCACCTTGAGAGAATTCTTCCAGAAATAGTCCCTTAAAACATCAGTCCCTTCAGTAAAGCTGCTTTAAATAAAGCTGTTTTACAGTTGATCTTCACCCAGGGTTTGTATTTTTCTTGTTTTTATCTTTTTCAGATCCTCATTCGCCTCAGACCCTCTTACACTTGGAGGCCCTGCCTCATCACATATCACTACTTTTTAAAAATATATGCATGACCTATATTTAATAAATCTAATATTGGTATGTTTTAATGATATTTGTAAATTTTTAAAAAATTATTTGGCTATAAGTTGTGATTCGCCTTATTCACAATTTGTTATGTGAGTTCTCATAATACCATTGAAACTTTTACAAAGTAAGAAAATACAAATTATTTTTAAATGCAGTGAATACTAAACTTAGCAATCAATTAAATTGGCATAATGCTACATCATGAAGTCACTGCATAAATTTACTAAAATCCAGTTTGCAGTTTTCTTTTTAGTATTTTGGAGCCAGTTTTTAAGCAGAGTACTTAATCTTATCCTACATCTTGGATGGATATTTGAACCAACCTTGCTTCTCCTAAGGTAGCAATATGAGTAACGTGAAAAATATTGTCTGTTGGATTTTCATAGATTTGCAGTAGAATTTTTAAAAGTTTCCCCTTTGCAAAGTCAACCTCATATGGTAGCTCTTCTTCTTTTGGGGCCTAGAAATATCCTGAACAACTGGAGCACTGTCAGACTAGTTACACAGTACAGGCACTAGTCTATATTTCCTGCTGTGTTCCCTAGCAAAGTTTAACCCAAGGACAAGTGTGATTCTGGGTTCCACCTGAAACTGCTTACCTATTCTCTAGAGAAAAATCATCATGAATTGCAGTTACTAAAGAGGAAAGGAAGATTCAGGGAAAATAATGAAAGTGATTTTTGTTGTTGTTTGTTTGCTTATTTGTTTGTAGTTTCCATTTCTGGGATTCGAGATATTAAAATTTCTTTCCTACACCTCTCTTTTTCCTGTGAGTCAGAAGAATTGCATAGGGCATATTTGGCTACTTTGGTTAACACACAGAATGCAGCAGTTCAGAGATCTACAAGGAACAGGGTGTTCCTTGCCCTCTTGGACATACCTTCCTGCCCCCCTACACCCGGGGAACACGGGTTCCCCACTTAGGGGAGGTTGAACGTGTTTCCTGTTGAGACTTGCCCTTCCTGGATGGCAGGTGAGGCTGTAAACCCCACATTGAGCTCACCAAAGTATCTCTCTGTGGCTGCCTCCACTTTCCTGGCTCCTGGCCCCAACCCTCTGGGGTTATTAAAGCAAATGTCATATCAACTTACAGTTGTCGATCTTGGTTGCCAAACACTTTCCATACTACTTTGGGTGAATGTTATTTTATTTTGTTCATATTTCTTGCTTTTATATGTCATCAGAAAATTTTCTCATGTTCAATGGTAATGTATGTTTATATGTGGGTATTTGTGTGTCTATATGTATGTATGGTACAGTTGGTGCACATGTTTCCCATCACCCAGCCAGTTTAACATACCCATTCTTTCACATTTTCAGAATTAACCATATTTGTGAAAGGGATAAACTTCTTTTTAAAGAGCCCTTTTTCTTTCTTAAATCACGTGTGGAATATGCCTTTTGGCTCTTCCTTGTGTAAATAATGTGTAAAATAATCAAAGCACCATCACAACCTGACAGCTCAGGCCTTTGATGAATAGGGTTTTAGGTGGGATTATCATATGACATTTCCAAACTAAATTATATTTATGAGTCATATTGAGTACTATTACATTATCATCCCTTGGTGTGGACTTTGTACATTTTGTAAGGAATTGAAGAAAAGCAAGAGACTGGGAATTGGACAACATTTTTTTTTAACATGTAATTTTAAGGCTCATCTAAGGTTCCTGCTCTTTTGCAGAAAATTTTTTCCTGTATTGTCTCCTACATTTTATTACTTCATACACTTAAATTTAACAGGTTCAGAAGTTCCTGAAGATGAGTTAGTCCACCACTCCCTCTTTACAGATGGGGGAACTAAGCAGAGCTAGAAACAAATTTAAATCTCCCAACTATTTGCACAATTATTTTCTGCCTAAACTTATAGCTTGCCTAGACAGCCATGTCCCCAGACAGGTCTTGGTCAAAACATCAAGATGACAGTACATTTGCTAAACAAAGAAAAGGTACCTCGCTGGACACAGTGGCACATGCCTATAATCCCAGCGGCTCGGGAGGCTGAGGAAGGAGGATTTCAAGTTCAAAGCTAGCCTCAGCAACAGTGAGGAACTAAGGAACTCAGTGAGACTTCTCTCTAAATAAAATACAAAAAAGGGGCTAGAGATGTGTCTCAGTAGTTGAGTGTCCTGAGTTCAATCCCAGGTACCACCCTCCCCAAAGAAAAGGTACCTTAAATATGAAGCCCCAGTCTCCATTTAGATTTATTAATATAATTTGTCAGTCATTTTGGAAAACTTTATACCATTCAAGTTAGCTATTATTTTTTATTTAATTCAAAACGATTTTTATTTCTTTGACACCAATATTACTGCATAATTTCTTAGGATTTATATAGTAACATGAGAATTGTTCTTCAGCCTCCTCTTCTTAAGTCAGAACCCTTAGAGAATGGCCTGAGCCCTTCAGGATCCCCATCCTATTTCCCTGCCCAGCCCCGCCCCCCCCCAGTGGTCTATAGCTTATACACCCATGCCTGTCAGCTCCAACCTTGGTCTGCTTGCTCCTCAGAGTAGAATTAGAGAAATTAAGAATTCACCATTACCTCAAAGTACACACAGGTTTTTGACTATTTGCATTCAATTATGTATATTATATCACATTCTATCTGTTCTTCCAAGACTACATTCTAGTTGGAGGTTCCTGTGGACCATTCATCTGTAAAGAGAAGACTAGCGAATGAACTCTTGTTTCATAGTGTTGCTATCCCAACAGGTAAGAGTGCAACATAAGGTGTGGAGAAAACTTAGTTATTATGGCTACTTTCTAACAAGTAAAATTACAAAACTCAGTTATAAATTCATGAATCACAGGAGAGAAATATAATATGGATGAAGAATCACTGTGCTATGATTTCAGAAAAAAAAAATCTCTACCCAAACTGTCTCTATAAAAACACATAGTTCATCTGATCTCATTGTTCTTGGCATTGTCTGTGTAATTAAAGCAGGATAATTTGGTCTATAATAAAATAAAATATACCATAAGGAGACAGTCTTTATCAGCCCCAACAAAGAGAAATGTCTAAAGCAGGATAATTTGAGTCTTTCAAGAAAGTATTTTTAAAAGTCCTTTCAGTTGTCAAATAGAAATTCTTAGCAAATTCTTGGGATGTTTCTTTATTTCCTTCAGTGTGGTCCAATATGCCAGGAAGCAAGGTGATCATAAGTCCAAATATTGACAAAAAAGTGTTTCAACTTCTTTCTTTGAAAATTCATAAATACCAACATTGACATTTCCAATTCTCAAAGTTCTCTTCCTTGCTCTAATTCAAAAAGTCGCAACTCCCTCACTGCAGTTGGCATAATCACCAGAACAGAAATCCATCATCAAAACAAACTTACATAACCCAAAGCAACAAAACAGGCACCAACACAACTTGAAAAAGCAAAAAACAAACAAAAACTGGTCAAATTTTCTTTTGGCTTTTATGTACTTCTTCTAACTATGCCAATCAGTCAATCATGGCAGGTGTTTTTCTAGTATATTGAAATAACTAAATGTGGTTAAATGCTGGGTCTCCTGTCTTATCAGATTTAACAGTACTATCTGAGATTATTTGGTTAAACAGTCAAACCAAATGATCGGGATTATATCCACAACCATTTACGTAGCAGTGACTGTAACTTGCCAAATGCCGAAGGACACCTGAACTGATTTAAAGTATTAGTGTTCATTTGGAGAAACTCTTTTGTAATCAGATATTTTCAGAAAATTAAAAATATTTAGGAGACAGAATCAGGGACATCTTCACAATGATCTTTAAAGCTAAAGAAATTAAATCTCTCCAACACGGGACTGTACCATGCAGAAAGCCCTCTCATGTTCATAATCATGTGCAGATGCAAATATCTCTCTCACTGTAATGAAATAATGATATCCTATTTTCTGCAGTTTCATTGACAAATAATAAGAAAGATGTCTAAATGGGTGTGGCAGGGCGAGGGTTAAATCTGATTGTAATTAGATTGCAGTATGCATGGTCATGTGGTTAATAGTAAATTTTCCTTGATTAACTGGTCCTGTTTGTTAAGAGCTCCTATTAACATTAGTGCTCTCCGTGTTGGCTGTAGAGACACACCATGGACCAGTGCAAAATTAATGAAGGCAGGTACGCATGCTGATTAGAATGTGGCAGTTTAATAAACTCTTCCAACATTAAATTATTTAATGCATTCATGCTCATGCAGGCTATTCGATGGTCAGCTTGACCACCTATGTGTTAATATTGGGAATTGAAATGCAGAGAGTGGAAGAGATATAGTGGTGTATGAGGTAATTAGCTCTCATGTCTGATAAATGGGGCAATACCTATGTGTGCGCATGTTTTAGCACACCACAAATGGTGCTTTCATTAGCTGGAATCTTCTGCAGAAATTTTTATAAATGTTTAGTTTGATTTTTGCACCATAAACAGTGGATCTGATAGCTATAGTCACTGTCAGTTGAATATTTGAGGCAAATTTCAAGTCATATATAAGGTAACTGTCTTGTTACGATAAATAGGTAAGAAAAATTAGGAAGCTTATTAATAAACATTTCCAATCTGGACATAATCTTTTATCATATAGGAAATACGTTATATAAATATGAATTATTTCAACATATAAGTGTAAATATATTAGATTTTGAGCAAAATGCTAAAACCGTACATTTGTTCAAAGTTCTATAGTTTGCATGATGCTCATACATACGTTATTTTAGTTAATCCTAATCATAGGCATTTTAGATGGAGTTTGCTAATAAGTGACTAGTCAGTCTTAACCTCAGTTCTTATAATTCAAAATCCAGACCTTTTAGTTACAATTCCACAGCTGCCTACAGACTTAGTACTTGTGAGAATAAACTATTGTTCAGAAACAAATTAATTTTTACACTAGCTGTGAATTCAGGAACTTATCCTCTCTGTGTATAGGGTACACTTAAATCTGGTGGAAACACAGAAAATTTCAATACTTGAAAAATTTCTCAATATAAACAAGTATTTTAAATGACTATATTTTCTTAGTTCCTGAGATACATTCTGGTTTGAATTTTAGGAACTCTCATAGGACTTGCGTGAAGTTCAGTATGCTAACTCAGAACAATCCAGAACTAGACCGTACAGTATAGAAAATCTAAACTATACCTCTGGTGAGGTTGCCAACAGGTGAGGAGTACTGAATCACAAGATCACCCATTATAAATCAAGTCCCCGGAGAATGACTGAATGGATTTCTGGGACGTTCTCTAAAGAATGAATTCTTTGTTAATATTGTTTTAGGGTTTTCTCCCCTTCTTAGGATGCCAGCTAAAATAAGGAGGAGAAAGTTATTCTTGCCAGAAAAATTCAAGGAGAGTAGCAAGGAAGCTGGAAAGACTAATGCATAGAAGGCCAGGAGAGTAGATCTGTCTTTGAGTCCTGGACATCCTTAGAAAGTGGTATCCAGACTTCGAACAATCAGTTAACTTCTCTAGCCCTTAATATTTTTGTATGTGATTTAGGGAATTGGAGAGAACTCTCAAGCTCCTCAAATATCCACCAGGACCTTTTAGCTGTTTCTTACCAACTGAAATAACGTCAGTGATCATTTTTGCACAATACCCTGTGACCTAAAAGGAGCCGTAAAATTCTGTAGCAGAAAGAAAGCAGCACCTTTGAACAGCACACTCTACATATCCAGTCTCCACAGGACCTGAATAGTAATTGTGGGCTTTGGTTGTCCTTTGATAGCTCTATGGGCCTTAGCCAGCCTGAATAAATTCCTAGGTTTTTGTTTTGTTTTGTTTCTTTTGTCTTTTTGTCTCTGGCTAGCTTCAAAGACTGTTGTGGTCATGAATTAATATTGTCCCTTTGGTTAGCAATTACAATGTTGATTGCAGTAACATTTTTGCTTGTCTTTACTGTTTCCTGTGAACAATGTGGACTGGCGCTTCTGATAGGTGGTTGGCAGCTATGTGACTATTTTAACTTGCGATAGGGTCTCCAAAACATCATATGGTGAATTCTAAAGAAAACAAGAACTGCCAGTCCACTTTTTGTAGTCATAGTGTGTGCTAGCAAAATGGGTCATGTTTTCCTCTGGATCTAGCAGAACATTTGCACAAAAACGAACATAAATAACTTCAGTATTATTGTGTATTTTCAGCCAATAAGATAACAGAAAATCACTGTTTTCTATCCATCTAAGTTATTTTATTTCAAAGAAAAAGCCTAGACTCTCTAAATAGCTCAAGCCAGTCTTAGTTTTTACATCTTACTTTAATTTAAGCCTTTGGCTAACCAAGCAAGAGTAAACAGAACACCTAAAGTGAGGAAAGGCTACTCCCCAAAGAAGGCAAGATCATACCCTATACAGAGAATGAGCTCAAAACAGCAATAATAAGTAAGTACTGTGAATGGCACGATTGGATGACAGGGCAATGAAATATGATAACATGGAAATACAACTTCAGTATCATGTATTTCTTCAAATGCCCTTTTAGGCTCAGGCAATTTTCTCAGCCATAAGGTACGCCTTGAATTCTCAAATGCAACATATTTATTATTTGTCAGATATTTTGAATTAATTTAACCCTCATGACAACTTACAGAGGTAGGACCAGCTTTTACCCCTGTTTTACATATTAAGAAACCGAGTCTTGGAAAGTTTAATTAACTGGCCTATGGAAAGAGGATAGAGACTGAAGATTTAAATCCAATGAGTTCTAGTGGTCTTAACCCCTATTTATGGCATATTTAAACCTACACAGTTTCATATGATAGCCACTACGGAGCTATGGAGCAATTGAATGTGGCTAGTCTGAATTCAAATGTGCCACAAATATAAAAGCAGATTTTGAAGATTTAGTATGAAAAAAAAAGAATATTAAATATCTCATTAACTTTTTGTATTGATTATATGTTAAAATGATAATGTCTTGAGTATTTGGACTTAAAATTTATTATTAAAGTTATTTTACCTGTTCTTTTTATTTTGTAATGTACCTACTATAAAACTGTATATATGAGTATATGTTTGTCTATAAATATAGTATGTATATGTATACACTATGTTACATAAATGTATATGTATATAGTATACACACATATTTCTATTAATAGTATTGATATATACTTCACCCAACTTGTTCCAGTTTTGTTTTGTTTTTGTATCTTTTCTACATGAGATATTTTGTTTGTAGTAAAAATTCATTCTTTGAAAGACAAAAAGGTGGAAAACTATTTCACTGACCAAAATACAAATGCTCCCGCTGTTAACCATCCCATGATATTTTTCATGTTCATAAGCTAATGTAGGATTCAGAACTATTGTTCATCAATAGTAACTATAAAACAAAATCAGCTGCATTAGATTGTTTGCTGTGAACTTCTTCTGATTATAGTAAGGAACGATGATGGGATCTTTCAGGTGTTGGAAATCCATCCAGTGGATGGCCAAACATCATGGTCTACCCCATGCAATTCCCACCTCATGTTGAGGTCTTCAAGAGTAGGCATCAAGTTATTCTTCATTTTGGGAAAGACTCAAGTGCAAGGAAAGCCCTTTGAAAATACGATGGTGGTAAACAGAAGACTTTGGTTCAAATACCACTGGTGAGATTGTATCTACTAGGGAAGGACAGAAAGGAACACTTTTTGAGATCTGGAAAACAAATCATTTTTGTTCACAAGTGCACAAACAATCTGAGAACCAATATTACCAAGCATAACATGTTAAGGTCACTTTCCCAGAGAAATTTTCTTAGTGAAAAAAAAATGTCAAAATTATATTTCCTACTTGTTGCTAATTGCCTGTGCATAACTCCTAATAAGATTAATAAGTCAGCAAGTATTGTGAGGTACAAGAACTGAAAAAAAAATCTTAAAAACCGCTGTGAGAAGCTACATGGAAAGCAGAAACCATGAATTTTATACTCTTGAATATTTACACTCTCATGATGGTGAGATGACACCTATGAAGAGCCACAGAGTAATGGGCTGTAAATGTTAATGGACATGAGTAGGAATTAATTAAATATATTAGATTTAAGTACAGCATATGATTCCAGATGTAGATAGGCACATTTAGGGGAGGGGTTTTAAGACTACACTTAGGAGTTTCATTTGACTTGAGAGGCAATTGCATAGTATTTTTTAAATGATTGATCAAATAGAGAAATTCAAGTTTTAACTTTTTTTGGAAACAGTAAAAAACAACAGCAACAAAATCTTTAATGTTTTTTTTCCTCACCTCTTGCTAAAATCCAGCTGAATTTTAAAACTGAATTTGGCAGGCCCTTGATGGCATGCTTTTAGCATGATGTTTTAAAGATTAACTATGGAGCAATCTTTAAACATTAATGGAGGTCACATGGCAAATTCCACTTACACAACAGAATCATCATGTCCATCTCTCTAAATATGCATTTCAGCCTGTGAGCTGGAAGGATATAAAGAGATATTCTTACTCTTCTCCTTCTTCTTTGGGTTCTAAGAACCCCCTTAAAATGTTTCTGTAGCACAACTAATTCCTCTCTAATACATTTTACTGGCTTTGGTGTTCAATTTAATTTAAATCAGCAGAATAATCCAAGTGAATCCAGGTTGCTGTAATGTTACATTAGGAAGATCTGATCCATTTGCAGCTAAGGTACACCCAAATTCATTAACATTTACTCAATAGGCTTCCAGCAGGTGACTTTATGAGAGGAAACAGATGCATCTGAATGTCACCTTACCATACATGTGACTATTACAGATTTTTGTTCTGTCCACAATATTGTTACATCCTATTCTAAATGAATATGGATAATGGCATTAGTTTAATTTATTTTTCAATACACTGAACTACATGGAGATGTTCTGTGAGAGGTTTTGACAATTAAATGAGCCCAAATTTGCACAGGCACAATGGGATTGACCTCAATGGTTTTCCAAGAGCTAATTACTAAACCTAAATGCAGTATGGCTCGAAGGGCTAAACCACAGAGAGGACATTCTGAGTTGTGGGTTCTAATCCCCACATCAGTCCCATGACCTAAGGCGAGTCTTCCTAGAACTAAAAACTAAAGCACTCCCAGTGTCAGGCTTCTGCACCAGGGCAAAGAAACTTATTGGAGACCTGTAGCCTAGAAGATAGGCTCTGTGCATCTGAAAGAAACTTAGCCCCTTGCCAAAAGGAGCTTTTAGAAATTAGCCACTGAGACTAAACAAACCTGAAGCCATTAGGACATAAATAAAGTTAGGAAATGCTGACAAAACTGCAAAGGGAATTCCCGAAGCCCCAAAAGCAGAGACATCACATGGGCCCACTATGCCCATGGAAAACTTCAAGAGACACTATGATGGAGTAAAATGAATATAAAAGCCACAGCATCTTATTAGTTTGAGGACCAGCACACCCCTCAGTCATGTGTTTCACCCTTTATGAAATATGAGTCATAGCCTCTCTGGCCTGTACATGTGCAAAATTCTTGTGGGATAAACACATGAGACCATGAGTTTGAAAATATTTTAAATACTATACGAAAATCAAAGGGAGATCAGTAGAGTAGAGGAAAGGGACCAGGGGGAGGGAAGAGAGGAGCGAGGAAGGGGGAAATACTGGTGAATGATACTGGCCAAATTATACTGTTATATTGTGTGCATATATAAAGATGTAACAACAAATCACACCATTATGTACAACTATAATGCATTGATAAAAATATGGAAAAAACAAACACAACAAAAGTCTCAAGTGCTCTGTAAGTTGGTGTTTTCCAGTGGGCTGCTGGATTAAAGTGAAGATTATAATCTTTACAGAACATTTTTTAAAAAGACCTAAAACAATAAATTTTGCCTCAGCATTCACATTGTTTTTGGAGCATGTGGCATGTGCCTCTGTGGAGGGAACTTTGAGACGTGGTGGCCAGGGTGCTCCTGGTCAGGAGGAACAATGACACTACACTCATTTCTTTCACCCTAAATAAATCAAAAGAAAAAAAGGGGAAATAAAAGAAGGAAGGGAGGGGGATTGAAACCTTTACTGCAGATCTGGAGTGACCAGAGTGAACAGCATGGCCACCAGCTGGAGAATTCCATTCATGCCCACTAAGGCTCCTCTTTGGCTTGGTGAATCTCCTCCTCTCCTCTCCTTTTCCTTTGCATCTCATCCCCCCCTCCTCCTCATGCATTTGTCTCCCCCTTGCCTTCTTTCACATAAATTTTCTCCTTAAATCCCTGGTCCATGGACTAACTCTCTGACCTCTAGATCCCTCTCCTCTCACCCCTCTTTCCTATCTTCCAGATAAATTCACTTCTTTTTTGTATTGTTCTGGGTCCTATCTAAGCTAAGCGTGTCTGGTCTTTCTTCATTCCTTCCCATTCTTCTCTCCTCCATTCCCCTGAATGCAGAAAAGGGCTTAACAACTGAGAAGACAGAAATGAGATTCGCTCTGTAAAGTAAGGGAGGAAAGAAAGGCTGAAAATATCTTTATTAATTATAAGAAGATGATATACAAAGATCTATGGAATCATGATAGTTGACATTTGCTAGTGCTTACCGTGTGCCAGACATTGTTTCAAATCTTTCCTTTCCTGGATTCCTTCAATTTTGTCTCTTTAATTCTTACACCATTAGATACTACTGCTATCTTTATTTTATAAAAGAGGACAATGAAGTCCAGAGAGTCATTAATTTGCCCAAAGTCACACATCTGGCTAAGGATGTTGCACTCTGTTACTAGAGGACAGGGATGCCTGGTTAACAACACAAATCAGTGCTCTGAGAACTGAAGTGGGCTTTTTAGGGCTGGGACAGGGGATTTGGAATTTGTGGGGATACAGAGTAATATCTGCCAAACAAGTCATGGCTGATCCCAAGAGAATCTATCACAAGCTCATGACATGGTATGATATTGTCTAAGGGCTGCCTCTTCCTAAGCAATGTTTTCTCAAGGTTGGATTTGTGGGGTAAAACATTATTGAGAAGTATATTTGTATTGACTACCAATTTCATTGGAAATAAAAACAGAATCAAGTGAAGCAGAATGAGAATCAAAGTAAACTAAACTCAGTGAAGTCTGATATATAAAATTGAATCCAGAACCCCCAAATTAGTATAAGTCTAGAAAGAGCCTACCCATTAGAGGCAGCTGAGTATCAGGCACAATTCCAAAGCATGCCAGTGGAGATGGCCTAACTTCTTCACAGGTGTGTGTGAAGGCTGACGTGTCATTGCAAATGGCTCTTGCAATGTCCCTCACCAACCCTTGAGTGATAAGATATGGAAGCAATATGAAATTGTTCTATAAGTTCAAGCAATTGTTTTTAATAATTCTTTCTTTATGATATTCAATTTTTTTCTTTTCCTGATTCCATTAGGAATTACAGTATGCCTGATATGAGTTTGACTACAAAAAATCATTTTCAGGTTTTTGGCTTTAGGACAAATTCCTCAGATACGTTCCAGAGTCCAGTCATTGACTTTTATTAGTATACATAGTAGTATATATAGTAGCCAAATCATGACACTGTGCACAAAAATTTATCCTTAGGATAAAACCTCAATAATAATCTTAATATGTTGAAAAGTAATTTCCAGTTTGCATACCTCTCAAAAGGCAAAGCAGATATAGGAGTTTAGGTTTGAGATAATAGAAAGGAAACTTCTCAGTTTTTAACACTAGAATTAGAAATGTACAACAGTAACCAGGTGTGGTGGGGAATGTGTGTAATCCCAGCTACATGGCAGACTGGGGAAAGAGAATCCCAAGTTTGAGGCCAGTCTGGGTAACTTAGTGAGACCCTGTTTCAAAATAAAATTTGAAAGGCTGGGGATGTAACTCAGTGGTACAGCATTCGCCTAGCATGTGTCAGAGCCTGAGTTCAACCCCCATTACTAGAGGAAAAAAAAATAAAAGAAGGAAATATATAAAATTATATAATAAGTGATCATTTTTTCTTCTAAATGTAATAATCCATAATTTATCCATTATTTGCTATCATTCATAGGACTGAATGGATACAAGCCATCGTTCTTATGAGGGACTCTTACTAGTGGATCCTTTCCATGAACCTCTTCAAAAGAAGTTTATCTCTGGTTGTATTTCTTTCTGTCAGAACCATTTCTTTGCCTTTGCAACTCAGTAATACATATTATTTCAGTACCTGGAATATGTATTATTCCCATGTAAGTGGGTTGTGAAAATTGTCAGCCCACACAAATTTCATCAATAAGCCTCATGCTAGGTTTTACTCCTGATGCAAAAATAAAAGAAATTGGCCTTCTTACCTCTTCACTTGATATAATTTGTTACTTACCTTGGAAGAATTTCTTTTTTAAGTCGCTGATAAACAACTATTTTATGTACTTTAAAATGTGGGTAGATTATCAGAAAAAAATAAGCTAGGTTTTTCTGATGCTGCCTGTTTGGGCAAGAAATGGATACAATCTTTTGTGGGCAGATTCTCTGCCATTGTCTGATGCTGTCTGCAGGGATGCCACAAAGAATTGTGCCCAGCTATTCCATTTCTCTATGTTAGCATCTTCCATATTTTTAAACTTGATTCAACAATCATTTCACACCAGGGGAGATATCATGACTTTTGAAATGCTCAGTACCTTTCAATAAAGAAAGATGAAATAATTTTACATAAGCAAGTTTAAAATGTCAGGAGAACAGAAATAGATCTATTTGAAATCGTTTCTGAAACAAAATTTGATTTTTGTTGTCAATGGTGCATGAAAAACAATGAAATATCCAAGGAAACATTTGATATTATACAGTCCTTTTGATAGAGGGTCAGTCTTAGACTTTTAAAATTTGCCATCCTAAAATAATATCAATATATTTAGTTGGAAGATAGAATATCTTCTTAAAGTTTGCTTTAAGCAAAACCAGAGATAGGAGGAATGAAACAAGATACCTTAATATACTAAAGCATGTTCTACTTTATTGATGTGCTTAGTGAGGAGTGGTGTTTATTATTTTATACTCACCACAATTAAAAAGTTGCTGTGTAAGAGGTTTCAACCACATTTCCATTGTGAAACATGCAACTATCCAAATCCCCATCCAAAAATCTTTAAACAAACCTACTTGGAAGAAATGTATTTCTTCTATTCAACAACTGCAGGTGATTTTACTAATGCATATTGGTAACCAGAAGCTAGGTCAAAAATATCTTGCAAAGAGCACATTTTGCATGTTTCCTGAGAAATTTGAATATGATGCATCTCATCCAGGGGAAGAAGCATAATATACACAAAGCCAACTTTGGGTAGAACATAATTGGTTCTTTAATGTGCTTATCTCCTCTGGAAAAACTATTTAAAGTTCATATCAATGTTATGCTTTTAGAATTTTCCCATAGACTGTGACTGAATTTATGAAGGTTCTTTTCTTCTTAAGAACTGAGAAATAGTCACTTTCATTTTATAAAAGAGGTGTCCATTCAAAATTGAGGTGATTTGTAATTACAGACTAATACCCTAAAGGACCAAGAAATCCACTCCTTCCTTCCTTCCTTCCTTCCTTCCTTCCTTCCTTCCTTCCTTCCTTCCTTCCTTCCTTCCTTCCTTTCACTGGAGATTGAACCTGGCGGCACTCTGCTGCTGTGCCACAGTCCCAACCTTTT
Source organism: Marmota flaviventris (assembly GCF_047511675.1). Taxonomy (NCBI): domain Eukaryota; kingdom Metazoa; phylum Chordata; class Mammalia; order Rodentia; family Sciuridae; genus Marmota; species Marmota flaviventris. The sequence goes on from NC_092507.1 coordinate 74,393,650, forward strand.
TATTTTGAGACACGTTCTCCCTAGTTTGCCAAAGCTGGCCTTGAACTTGTCTCAGCCTGCCACATAGCTGGGATTACAGGTGTGTGCCACACACTGGCTTACATCGGCCTCTTTTAAAGTGACTCCTGTTTTCAAAAATCTCTAGGGAAGGATTGGGGATGTTGCTCAGTGGTAGAACACTTTTCTGGCATATGGGAGGCCCTGAGTTCAATCCCCAGCACTACCAAAGAAAGAAAGAAAAAAAGAAAGGGAGAAATCTCCAGGGAACTTATCCCTGAAACTTCACATTGAATGGATTTTAATATTTCAACATTTCTAAAATGACGTGGTCTGTAAAGAGCCCAGAAGTGAAGTGGAAGTGCTTCTATCAATGACACTTTTGAAAATAGAGTATATTTCCAGGGTTCCTTGAAGGAGAATCATCAGTGAGGGAAGCTGATTGCTCCATTTATTTCTAATGAGTTGGAGAAGGTAACCTCTGACCAAGGAGCAAGAGATGGCTAGCATGTAGCACTAAAAGCTATCTTCCCCTGTGAGATGAATAGAAAGAAAATCCCATGGCACAGTTCTAAACAGTTACATTTCTTCAAGAGGCAATGGGCCAGTTTAGTTTGATCAGTCTCCCTTTCCACTTCCCTCTTGATGTCTATTAGGTAGATACTTCTTTCTCTTTCACAACACTCTTGAACATTTCTCTCTATGTCCTGCTCACACCCAGAGGGGACTAAGCACAGACTTCTGATTACTTTCCTTGCTTGCTTTATTTCCCCTGGCCACACCCTGGGCTTTGGCATCTTAATCTGTGCAGATGGAGAAGCCAAATGGGAAATAATTCTTCTTCTTCATTGTAATTCAACCTTCTTCAAGGGCCCAATTCAAACACCTCTTCAGCTGGAGTTTACCTTCTATCTTGTGGTATTATATGCTTAGGAAAACGCTTCTTATGTAATAGGCAGTTCTGAATGAGTGTATATCACTGGTTATTTGTACCATTAGCAAGCCACTTAACTATGATATCATGCTTAAATGTCTATCTGGATTGTATATACCTGGAAGAATAGAAGATCTCTCTCACTATGGTGCGTCTTCCGTGTGTCTGCAAAGTACCCTTTTATATGTGATAAGTCAATGAATGTTTTTTGAATGAAAAGAGGGCATGAGATAATGTTAGAAGATATGAAGACTCTTAACACAAAAAGTTCCTTACATTCTCAAGAATATTCGTACTTGGGAAGTAGCACTGTAAAATTTGAAAATTCTCAACTAAGAAAAGAGTTCAAAGACTTCACTAAAGTAGAGAGTGAATATGATATCATATAAACTACCAAACTCAATAAACAGTCTTTAAGTCTTAAAAAAAACCTTTGAAGAATATTAACAAATAACACACATAAATGAGGAAAAGACAAACTAATGTTTCAAAGATTAGTAATATATGAGTCTTGATTCAAAATGCAAGTTACCCTCCTCCCTTTGGGGGACTGGAATGAAAAAATAATTAAATTATGTGCATTAAAAATATTTCCAAAGAGTCTTTCACAGAGGAATCTCAAAAACTGTTAACATCTTAACTGGTAGTTATCATTATTGCTACCATAATGTATCTAAGGGCAGAAAAGCCTGAGTTATAGATTGTCCAAATTTACACACATCATCAGCAAGAGAACAATGTGTACCTTTCAAATCCTTAACTCATTCTACCACACAATCTTTTCTATACCTCTCACATGAGAAAAAATAATAAGAAACATAATTTTTAAAGACATACTGGCAATCACTAAATTTGAAATTTTCTGAAAGCCACCTCCTGTCCATCCCCACAGTCATTGTACTTACCTAAACCCTCTCTGCGCAACTAGAGGATCACTGGAACAGCCTCCAGCAGGAATCTGCAGTCCCAGTCTATCCCCTTAACAAATGTCCCTCCTTGTACTGTGGGTCACTCATAAGGTGAAAGCTGCTCCTGACTTCGTTTCTCTAGTTACTAAAGTCTATAAAATCTGATCAACTGGCCAAACTATTTTTCTACCATTAAATGGATTAATATGAACAAACACTTTTCTAATGTGAACAAGCAATTAATCTTGACCACAATGCCAGGCATAAAATAGATGCTGGATAAACAGAGGTTAAACTGATTGAACAATTCCAAAGATTTTTTTAAAAAGATCTTGTGGGGTACAGGTAACTGAATGCATGCCCTATAAAATGTTTTATATTATTATCATCAAACCTGTATGTAAATATCAATAGGTTCAACAGTTCTAGGGAAAAAGTCAACAGAGGCCCTTTTCATATCAAAACCACTGAAACATTCTGCTATTGAGATTCACCTCAGACAGAATTCTAAAGACACTTCTGTATTTAGAGGTGTTGAGTTTATTTGAACACCATAAGCCTAAAACCTAAGTTTGTTTGCCTTCTTGTAAGTAGTTCAGTAAGGCAGACCCAACAGCTATCAATTTAAGGGCAATATCTGGATCTCTCATATCTGCCTAATAGATGCAAAATGTTCTACCAAGAATTTTAAGACAATATGTAACAAAACGGATACAAATCTAGCAAACCCTATGTACCACAGAAAAAAGAACTTAGCTCATTTTTCTGCAATTGAAAGAAACCGGATTTATCCTCACAGTAGCTCCCATTGCAATTACTTGTAAGAAGTCATTTCTCAGAGGAGAGTTCTCATCCGTCTTGAGTATTTGTCTACAGGACAGTATACATAAGTTTCCATTCCCTGGTTTAATTTCAGTCTTAGGTGGGTAAATACATATATTTCATAATGGATCTCTTCTGTCAGTTCTTCAGATGATTAGCTCCTTTGTAGTTCAATATGATCAAATTCAATGAATGCCACATTGGGTAACTCCTGGGTCACTTACTTGAGATTTACTGTCCTGCTCTACCAGTACACAGCAACGATACAGTGTGTGTGTGTGTGTGTGTGTGAATTATCATGGGATCACTTTTCAGGTAAAGAAAAAAGAAAAACCTACAATCACTAATAACCTCATTATTAGCAACACAGGCCCCTGGTCAGCTATTGCTGCTTAATGACCAAGATTGACAATGGTACAAGCAGACAACTGACATTTTGCCTTAGCACGCATCTCTGGCCAGTGATAATTAACCTGAAGGTAAAGAACCAGTCATTTTCTTAATACAACAAGGCACCTCTTTCAAAGTTGGGGCTCTTCCTGTTTTAATAATCAAAAGGAAAAGACCTTTGGTACTTAATATTTAAACAAAATGTTTAATATTTACACAGTAAAGTTCTTCTTCTGATATTAAACCAGCATTAAAGCAGGGATGGAAATTGGTTTATAATCTCTGACACTAGGCCTGGAGCCTTGTGGTGTAGTAAACAATGTCACTCTTCAGATGGGTACCACCTGCAATGCGTTCAGAAATGTCAACTGTAATTAAACATTTTATTTCAAGGATAATTCATAGGTTATGTGTATGAAGGTCTGCTTTCTGCCACAAGAAATTTCAAAGTCCTGGACTATGTAAATAGGAAGCAGGTTTTTTTGTTATTATTATTGTATGTTTTTTAAAAAACCATATGCAAACAGCCTGAGACCTAATTAATATTATTCTTAAACATGTGTTTCATATTTTTCAAGTCCATTTCATGGAGCATAACTGGTAATGATACATCTCTACATGACCAATTACTTCCTCCAATTCTACGTAAGAATACTGGAAGGGGAGAAAGGATATGATTTGCCACAAGCTGGTGGGGTAAATAATGGCAAAGTTGGAACTGAGTCTCACCAGCACTAAATTTTTCCTTTGGAAATATAGTTGTTTTAACTTACTGTTTTAATCAGCTTTTTTGCTGCTGTGACCAAAAAACCTGACCAGAACAACTGTAGAGCAGGAAAGGTTTATTTTTAGGGGTTCACGTTTCAAAAGTCTCAATCCATAAACAGTAGGCTCCATTCCTCAAGGCTCAAGGTGAGACAGGACATCATGGCCCAAGAGTATGGCAGAGGGAAACAGCTCACATGGTGACCAAGAAGCAGAGAAAGATTCCACTCTCCGAACACAAAATATCTACCCAATAGCCACGCCCCCAATGAACCACTTCCTCCAGCCACACTGCACCTGCCTCCAGTCACCGCCCAGTTAATCCCATCAGGGAATAATTCACTGATTAGGTAAAGGCTATAACCCAATCATTTCTCCTCCAAACTTCCTTGCATTGTCTCACAAGTGTGCTTTTGGGGGACACCTCACATTCAAACCACGACACTTATGGTTCCAACGAAAACCTTCATACAAATTATCATTTTGAAAAGGATGACAAGTTATTCAAAGGTGTGAGGGTCACCTACCATGTGATATGATATTTCTGATTCTATGGGAATTTAAAGTGCAATTACTCAACTAGGAAGTACATGTGTGCTCCACGTCTGTGTGTTTGTATGTGTGTGTGTGTAGGTGTATGAAGGGAGCAAAACACCCTCCATTCTTTCTATATTAATTAAAATTTCACTCCTTGTTTGGGGGTAGCAATTTGTTAAAAGTTCATCCAACAACACACAGACTTAATATACACCTTCTCAAGCCCTCTACCCTACTAGTCTACATCATTATATTTTTCTTCAAGTAGGGCTTATAGGAAAAGGCTGTACGTGAAAATACTCTTAAAATAATGAAACAATTTCTAGGTAAAAGTAACTTTTTTTTTTTTTTTGTGCATGGAGCACAGTCTATCATAAAGAGTACTATTTTTTTTTTCTTATTTAAGGCTAGAAGAAAAAAAAATACTCCATTTCTCTTTTTCTTTCCCTGTGCTTTCTGCATTACATCATAGCCAAATATTTTATGATAAATGTCACCTACCAAAGAGAAGGCCTTATGTACATGAACAAGCTTAAACTCTGGGCAAAGGTGTTTGATGGAGAATACAGAGGGGAAGCTTGGCTCTGGGAAAATGGAGCCTTGCATGTAGAGGCACTCTTTCAGAGATACAGTGTTAGTTTTTTTTGTTGTTGTTGTTTGTTTGTTTGTTTTGTTTTTGTCAATGAGAAAAATTGATTATTAATAGCAAAATGCAATAGATATAAATTCTTCTAAGTCACTGTTTCAAAATGAATGTGGTTTGAACATTTGTTAAATGAGTTCTGATTGTATTTACTTAATTAAAAGTCTTTTCTTTTAGAAATATGATTACTATAAAAGCTATGTGAAAACATAGGAAAAGGAAATTACACATTAAGAGAAAATGCTATAAATAATATGTTTACTGATTAAAATTGCATTTGAATTAAAAAGCTGCTACATAGAAAAAAATACTTGAAGAAAATGTGACAACAACATGTCAGAATAGTAGGGTTACAGATAATAATTTCCCCATTCTCCAAATGTATATAATGTGATTACTCTAATTATTAATAGTCTATGTCCATGAATGTATGATTAGGTTGAATTGAACTCCACTATTATGTATAACTATAATGAAATTATAAAGGCATTATAAAAACAAAAGGACTGGACTCTGGAACTTCTAGACAGCCAAACATACGAAGGCTCACCTGGAGAGGGCATGGTGGCTCAGTGTACCTTCTCTCCACCTTGCCCTGTGATTTTCTTCCACTTGCCTATTCACCTGGATCCTAAGATCCTCAGTGTGCTTGTTCATGGAACCACATGAGATAAGAGTTTGGTGAAGGCTTGGATCAAACACAATTTGAATTTCTTTGTTTATACATCTCACAATCAGCATACAGAGAAGAGTTTTGGCAAAACAGAGTGGAGACAGAAAATAAGAGAAGATGGTATTGGGAATGACTGGTTGCTCTGAAACTAGAGCTCTTATGAAACTAATTTCAGATCCTAAGAATTAGACACATCCTTTGTCTCCCTGTTGCCCTGGCTGCAAGATAAAAAAAACAAGGGTTTTCCAGTACAGCCATAGCCAATCCTGGGAAGGAAAGCAGCAAAGGCTGTGGTTTGGATGATGTCTATAGCATTCATAAAACAAGATTATCACATACACAACATATTTCAGCTGCATACTAAATTTGCAGAGCATTTTTCAACTCAGAAAGGAGAAAGGATGTGTCTAAGGCCACCAAGCTAGGGTTATGACAAATCAGGTAAGGTAGCATGAATGATCGACTGACTGTTCCACCAATAACAAAGATATAGTTAGAGACTTAGATAGATACAGATCTTTGTCTCAATCAATTAACATTTAGTGAATATTTCTCATGTGACTTGGAGAGCTAGGTCTCTCATTTTCTCTTTTAACCTGATATGATGGACCAGCATGTCTCCCTAGTTACAAATTCCTCTCAGCAAAAAAGCTCAATGATTGCAATGGACCTGCTACAGGGACAGTTGTCCAAACTTTCCATCTGGATAACCCCATTAGCCAGCCCTCCAGTTTAGGTGTGGAGGGGCACAGAGTTCTGAATGGAGGACTTTGGGACCAGGGCCTGAGTGTGAAGAGAAGAGCGTAGCCGCCATGGAAGAAAATTAGAAGATTCTTCCCTAGAGGCTTCTCCTTTACCCACTGAGATAGAAAAGGTTGATAGATAGAAAGAGGAAGAATCCTAAAGCACCACACCTGATCAAATGAGAGGAATTCATTTGGAATGAATACAATATTAAAAGCGTTTTTTGTCACCACAAAATTAATTGATTAACTTTTCCCTCTACAAATATATTACTAAAACTTCCTCACTACACAAACTCTCCAAACAAAATTAATGGTTTTGTTTTGAAAATTAATTTAGATATTAAAAAATTATATTTTCCACCAAGATCTCAGTTACTCAGATTAAATATTAACCAAAAGCTGTCTTCTGCTTAAATAGAATTTAGCCTTTGAAGTGTTTTTATTAATCTCTTCTGATGTAGGTGCTTGAAATTCTATGAGAGTGCTGCTGCCACCCGTTCTGTGCATCACTTACTGTAATTTATTTTCAGAACATAATTCTATTTATAAATGAAAATCCTATTAAAAGAAGACAAGAAAAATTAGTCCGAGACTTTGCATTGGTAGAGTAGAAACAAAATGAGCGGCCTAACCTGAAGTGACATTTACAAATTACCTGTTAATTTAAACCGGGTTGAGGGATGACAGAGTTTAGTCAGACTGACAGGAAGTACGGAAGGAATGACAGTTGAGTCTGGAGTGGTCATAAAGCTCTCACGGCTGGCACATTTATCTGTGTTCCTCTACTACCCAACCACCTCCCCAAAAGCTGCCTGCTTAGTAAATAATATATTTGCAAAAATATTTACATTTTTTGGCAGACTAGTGAGTAAAGGTTGTGTGCAGCCAGAGCTCTTCTCCTTTGTTCAGTTGGAAGAAGATGGCTCCTGGCTTTAGTCATGTGAGTGTTCACCCCAGCCACGTAAGCTCAAATCAAATATTGGAGGTCTATTTCTTTGGTGTCTTTGGTTAAGCATGAAGACTGCACAAAGCTACAAACAAATGAATACCTACGAGTGGGCAGAGAGATCTGCACTTTCCCTTATCCCACCCCCATGCTTCAGGGAAAGATCTGGTGATTCTTTTCCTCATTCTATCAGATCTTTAGCAGGTAACCTGCAAAAAAAATATATTGTAAATAAAACTATAAAATAATAATCCTTTAGAAAGAGGTCTAAGAGGGGAAAAGAATGACTTTGGACTGGAATTGCCATAGTCCAATTTAAATTACTACCAGCCAGAATAAATACCTGAAGATATTATGCATATCTAAGTAGATTTTAATAATTAAAACTTACTTTCAGACCACATTAAGATTATAAAGAGTCACTATAAGAGCTGTAAGAGCTATACCTATACACAGAGTGAACATGCACATAAACCTATACCTAGAGCACATGCATGTCAACACATACAAATCACAGTATCACAGCACACACATGGTATTTTTGGTAATTTAGTCTTAAGAAACAAAACCTGTGTTCACACTTTAAGTGGTAGACTATCTTACATTTATAAATTAATGACAACATGCATTTAAATAAAAAAAAAGAAATAAACTTTAAAAACAGTTAAATAAAGTAATAGGATAAAAATAAGGATATCTTTGCATTCTTAAGTTAATGACAAAAAAAAAAAAAATCCTGGTATTTCATCACTTGCTCCCTGTTTAAGGCTCCTGCCCTCTTTTACCTTCTTTAAATGGATTTCTTCATTTCAGATTTCAGCAAATTTTAAGGCATTGCCGCATCTCTTTTTTCTTATTCACTGATTCTGGAATTCTATTGACTGTACAGGGATAATTTCATAACATGAAAGTAATTCTTGTAAAACATTCGCTCCCTCATTCTCAGAGGCTTCATACAACTTTCAGGAACAAGTCTAGACTGGGAAGCTATTGGTTTTAGGCCTGTCTCTTTATACTTGTGGTAAATGTGACCATAGAGTCAATGAACCATTGGTGTTCTGTTTTAGAAATGTTACAAAGCAAGAAAGCATTTTATCTTGGAAGTTTGAGCCAATGTTCTTGAATTTGTATCATTTGATATCTGGCAATAAGGAATAATTTAACCCCACAATGCCAGCATAATCTGAATAATCACATGGATAATTAGCATTTCTCCATAAGAGCCAAGTTTTGAATTGATTAAAATGTCAAACTGAGTGAATACGTTTGACACCTGGGATTCTGATGAAGAACATCAGTTGGGAAACTAAGCCTTTTCTCACAATGTTCCTCAGCCATGTCAGATCCTATCTTCAGGTCTTTTCCATTTAATACCTTGGCTCCTATTTTCAAGTCATTGAAAGCTAATGCCAAAGTTAAAATAAAGTGCGCAAGGGATCACCAAGAGAAAATATTCAACTCCTCCTCCCTCCACCCCAGAGTGCCCTAGGAGACATTCTCCCAACACCATCTACCATAAAAAAAAAGAAAAATCAAAAGGCTCCCTTGTCCTCTGTGACATGTAAAGAAACACTTTTTGTACTAAATGCTACTTTCAAGTTTTTCTTCAATCTGGGTTTAGAGATAAATTATAAATTATCTGTGTCTTAGACTCTTCTGTCACATTGCTGTCAAGAAGCATATGCCTGTTTGGACAATCCTGGTTATTTCTACAAGATTTATGAAATGTTACTTTGCTCTAAGATTGATATCCACGTCCTTATTCAGTATATCAAGGGCATATGATAATGATAGCGATCAATGTTATTTTAACACTGCACAAAGGCCAGGGTGTCAAGGCCATCACTTCATTAGACAACAGGACTATTGATTATTAACTAGAGACTGGCTAAAATCGAAACACCTGTACAATCTCCCAATGCCAAAAAATTATTGGTGGGTGAGCAGATTACATAATCTGTCAACCACTATGAAACTCTCAAAACTAGGCAGAGAGGGTATGAAGAGCATTTCAAAAGCCATTTCACAATGAGCAATTTCTCCTTTATGTTCCCTGACCCTCTGCTATCCTCCCTCTTAAACCTGAAATTATTTTAGACTTGCAACGCTGCTGAAAGCTGACCTTATGATGTAAATGCTCATTAGAAATTGAGGGGAAGGGGATGAGAAAGATGTGGGTGGGAGTGGAGGGGAGAGAAGGAAAGGAAGAGGTCACACGTGTGAAGGAAAACAGCAAAGGACTATTTATGCCCTGTCTTTCTCTGTTATTTCTAATTCTATTCTTTTAAAAAATATAGCAGATGTTTTCTAAATATCATAGAGCTCAAGAAAACTACACCATTTTCCCTCGCTGTCAAGACACATATTATTGTTTAGCTGGCTCCAATCATTTTTACATGCAAATTTATCAGACGCCCATTCTCTTTGCCCTGAGCTACAAGCTATGAAATGTGCATGCTCTTTATGCAGGTGTTAAAGAGGCCTCTCTATCCTGGAGTTATATATTTGGACTCTAAAGCAATTTCCCCATCATGTCTGCTTTAATTGGACCATACTTCCTAATCAACATAATTTCCCCCTTGACCAGCCCTCTATGTGCATACACTTAGAAAAAAAAAAAGTGGGTTACAAGGAGGGCATTGAAAACAAGCAGCCTACTCAAGACTGTTGTTTGAACACTTCCTAATGGAGCTCTAAGAACTCACTCTAAGTAAAGCAAATGGCACGAGGCATGTGGAAAACTGATTAGTGAGGACCAAAGCAGACATTTATTGCCCAGAGGTAGGAAGTCCACTAATCTTCCTGTTAAACCTCTGTTTTCATTTCCTTCTCAACTAACTTTTCTAGGGACCAAATTCATCTCCTGTCTTAAGCCTCCAACTGCTACTGAAATCAAAGAAGTCAAGGAGACTGCACATGGAATCTCATGGGGATTTATTTCCCCCATTCCTCCCCACATTCTCAAAGACCAATTGAAGTGATGAAATGTCAGGGCCTTGGCCTATTCAACTTTCACTGCATTTTTGTTTTTCAGAAGTATCCTTGGGAATGCATTTGTCATGGTTCTAAAGATATTACCTGTGGTCTTGGGAAAGGAGATGGCATTGAGCTCCCAGAAGAAAATTCATTAATGTTGAAAGTTTGAGAGTCCATTTTGGTAAGTGAGAGACTCTAAAAATGCAAATCTTAATAAAGACCTGTTAACAAAGCTGGGACACTTGGAGCAGCAAAATAAATAACAGTATCAGATTATAACCCAAAGAATAAAATAAATATATATGAGTTCCATACTTTGGTAAATAAATGAAAAAAAATAAGTACAACAGAGTAAATTCTTCCCCAAGAAAGACTTCCTAATAATTTATGGAGATAGTCACCCCTCCAAGGAGATGGTCCTTGGTGTTTCTCTTCCACTACCCTTGAACATGAACTGAATTTAATGACTTCTTTCAAAGAGCAGAGCAAATAGAAGGAGAGTTAGAAAGAGAGAGAGAGAAGTAGGTTTTAGTAGAGAAATCTCTCAGCACTACCTGAACCAGGTGATCAAAATGAATACCACCAGCAATAGATATTGATGCATACCCACTAAAAGGATATGGCAAGAAGGACGCTCTGTGATAGTCTTGTCCAAAATGTGTAACTCCAGTATAATCAGGAGAAAAAAATAGACAAACCACAAATGAGGGACAGTCTACAAAATAACTGACCAGTACTCCTCAACATCACCAAGGTCATAAAAACAAAGACAGAAAATGTCAGTTGTCAGTGAACAGAGAAGACTGAAGAGATTTAATGTTTCTTCTTTTCTCTCTTTTTTAAAATTTTCTGTTTTGAGACAATGTCTCCTAAATTGCCAAGGCTGGCCTTGAATTTGTAGTTCTCTGCCTTGGTTTTCTACGTTACTGCAATTGCAAACATTAGCCACTGCGCTGGTTAATATGATGTTTCATTACAATGTGGCATCCTGAATTTGATCTTGCAACAGAAGACGGACATTGATGAGAAAATCAGTGAAATTTGAATGAAGTCTGGAGTTTAATTAATTGTAATATTTGCCAATACTGGCTTTTTAGCTCTAACAAATATATCCCGTAATGTAAGGTGTCAAAATTAGGGGAAGCTAGATATGGAATATGTAGGACTTTGTATCCTCTTTGTAATTTTTCCGTGAATCTGAAATAATTTCAAAAATAATTTATCTAAAAATTCCAAATGTATGCTCATACTATCCAGCCTAGAATTTTTTATTGTATAGTAAAAAGGAATAAAATGTAAAAGATAGATTTTTTTGTTAAGAATAAAGAATGAAATAAAAAAAGTGTTTGCTATTTGTACAAAAATAATGAAACAAAATTTTATACATCAATATCTGTTTTTGTGTTTATCTTTTGTGTACATTTTATGTATATGTATATATGCATATATACCTAAGTATATGTTCAACACGTAGATACACCTTATACATAGATCATTCTACTTTTCATTCATTTATAATTTTATGTACTCATTCTTCTACTATTTTTGAAATGGCAACTACTACACATAAGGCACTTTGTTATAGGCTGGGAATACAATATGAATATAAACCTTACCTCCAGGGAATTTTTATATATGTTTGTAAAAGTTTTGTGTTCCAAAACTTTGAAAATGTCAATAATTCTTATTAAAATTCATATATTCCTCAGAAATACTATTTTTGTGGAGTAAAATTTTTGAGGTTCAGATTTAAACATCATTTATTGGACAGGTGGTTCTGAGCAAAATTTGTTACATCTACCTGTGCCTCAGTTTGTTGGTCTGGAAAACAGATCACAATAATTACTATTTACCAAAGTTATTGTAAGAGTAAATTAAATTCTCATGTGTGTTATACAATTCTATGTAAATCTTACCTATAACTCATAGAACGTTCTCCGTGCTACCTAGCAGGACCTATGGGAGAATGGAGAGCCGTGGTAGAATGGAGACTTGGAAAGGAGACTGGAGTTAGTTCTGACTTTGGAGATGGCAAGGTACCAAGGAAAAAACTGTCTCTACTTCACAGTCTTGCCTGGTGTCAGCTTTGAAACTGAATATGTAAATGTCTCTAAGAAAAGTACAAAAAAATATCTTGTGAAGAAAGTAAAAGTCACACATTATTGTCCCCATAAATGGATGCATACCTGTGTTCCAAATATGTTGAATAACTTTCTCACAATTTCATGGAACCAATAACATGCAAGTCAAGAATCAAGTTGCTTTGGCATTAAGATTGTTACTGAAAAGGTTTTGTCCTACGTGCTCTGTGCACAGGTTCATTTCATCAGGACTCGAGGTCTACAAACACCTTGGATGGCTGTGATGATTCGTGTACGTTGGCTTAGACAGCTGGGATGCCAAAGCCTCTCCACTGCTGCCCTTCAGTGCAATCCTATTTAATATATAAAACTCTTCACTTGTCCTCTCATGTGGTTTTGTCATCTCTGAATGACACTGACCACCCACAAGAGGCCCACTGAAAGCCATCGCCACTGTCTCTTCCTCTCTGTGCTGTATGGTACAATTAAATTCTGATGTATACTTGTGTTTTAATGTTATATTTATAACTGTACATATGCCCAAAGGCTTTAGCAGGAGTTACATTTTTATATCTTGAAAAAATACATATTCAAAACATCAGTTTTTGAAAAACAAGAAAAATCCTTTAGTAGTTTTCTGTTCTTTTTTTTTTTTCCAAGACAAGAGTAAAGTCAAAAATTTCCCTAGGCTACTTTATAAAGCATTAGATCAATTTGAAAAGCTTTCTCTCTCTTTCTTTCTTTTTTCTTTTCTTTTTCTTTTTGGTCTAAAAAAAAAAATAAAAAAAAAAAACTTTTGGTGATTCTTCTGGCTGTATTTTTTGCATACATGGTGCCTAAGTGACAGCCTATTTCAACTCAATATTTCAAGTCCTTTCCATTTCTCAAAGAATTAACTTTATAGTGAAGGTGGGAAACAAAGCAAAGAGCTAGAAAATAATATATTTTTTAATTAGGCTTACACATAGATTGCTACTGAATCTTAGTTGGTGTTGTGGGGAAAGAGGCATGAGGAAAAAACATGGAGGAGAGAAGATATTTGAGTCAGATCTTTAAGAATATGTATGGGATCTATAGAAGAACAAGAAGAAGGAAATGTCTAGGAAATATAATCAAGTGAGCCCAGACCCAGAGCATTAATTATAGGATTCATAGCACCAGGGCTTCAAGAAGACCAGACCAGAGAGGTCGAGAAAAAAGATGTTTGGGAGCAGCTTCTGAAGTCCATTATATACCAAATTAAGGAGTTTTTAAACTTCCAGGTCAGGTATGTGAGAGTTTTATGAGAACTGAGAGATTAGAGAAGGGGTTCAAGAAAAGAATATTCAGAAATTTTCACGCTTGTTAGTTAAATATGACTTTTGGAGAATAGTTGTCAATTCATTAAACAAATTCAATTCCATTTTACAAATATGAAGTATTAATGGTATTTATAAGTTAAAGCTCAGTTGGGAAAACACCACTCTTAAGTATTTTATACAGAAATAAACTTCACACAGGGAATGAGATATTAAAATCTGTTACAAAGACTGAAGGAGACAAGGTTGGGGAAGCCACTGTTAGCATTCAGGAAATCAGGAGATGCATAAATTTAAGGAAACTGCCTCTGATGATCTCAAGCATCAGCAGCATCCAAATAGTGCTAATGAATCACAGTGGAACAACCAGAAGTCTCTAGAAAAATCTTGAGTCTGTTATCCGCCATAGCCCCAACACCTGCCCAATGCCATCCAGAAGCAATGAGCATTTTATGATTCTGTTTTTCCTTTCAACTCTTACACAAGTGTCTCTCACTAGTGGAATCTAAAACAGAATTCTGCGAGCAGATATTTTAAGAAATTGAGTTCTTGTGCTTGAAGCTCCTGCAATACAGTAGTGCAGAGTTGATGGGAAATGGGATTGAGTTGCCAAGAATGACAATCTGGCACATTGTGCAGGGAAAGTCAAAATCTAGCTTAAATATTATTTAAATGGCATTCACAGTAAAACATGCAGTTCTCAAATACTTTGGTAAAACAAAACAACAAAATAGAAAAATATAGAAGTTTAGGAGTTTTCTGTATCCTTTCCTAATTTTTTCTAAGTTCTCCCAATTCAGGTATCCTAAACATCAGTGACACAAGCTGTTCACATCAGTGACACAAGCTCTAGCCACTCACTGTGCCTTTCGCTTCTAATCCCAGCTTGCTCAGTCTCAGAAATTAGTCATGACGACTCACAAAATTTTTTTGAAGATTTTTGGAGAAAGAGAAAATGATTCACTTTGGCACTTAAGAATAAAGCCCCACATGAAAATGACTGTGGATTCCCATGTAAACTTCTTAAATACAGGCTTTTGATGGAAAGAACCATCAGATAGTACAGTTCTACACATACATACACAAACATACACAGAGAGGAAGTCCTTCAACTGTTTCCCATTATTCATAGAATAAAGTGCTCAATGATAAAGGCTCCTAGGTAGTTGAGTTATGGCCCTTGACTACCTCTCCAGATCCAATTCTTACCCCTCTACCCTCATGTGGGGTACTGGCTCTACTCTGTCCTTCTTTCAGTTCTTTCTAACAAAGGTCTTTCTTCCTCTGCCAGAGATATTCTTGCCTTCAATTCCTTTCTTGCCTCCTCTAGGCAGAATCAACTCTTATTTGTCTATCAAATATAGTTTCCATGGCTTTTCCCCTGGGGTGGGAGGCTCTCTTGTTCAACCATTTGAGGTCCCCATTACTCGCACCTTTCATATTCTATGTTTTCTCCATAGAATATACCCAGCATCATCTGATAATCATGTGTATAATTGATTGCTAATTATTTGTTGTATTCGTGTCTCTTCCAGTAAGTTCCATAAAGGTTATAACCTCTGTTTGTCTTGTTGATAATGTGTCTTTGAGGTCTAGCACAGAATCTGTCACAGAAGACACTCACTAACTACTTGTTTGAAGAGAGGGAAGGGAAGAGAAGGAAGGAAGAGGGATGAACAGAACTTCTGCTTCCCATTTTCCCAATAGCTACTCCCTTTCAAACAAACTCTTGGAGGTTATTTTTCTGAAATTTCCCCTAAGCTATGAGAACACTAGAATCTGGTGAGTTCTTTCATTTCAATTTGTTAAATGTATACATCTAAATCAGGACAACTTAATTCCTTTTCTTAGGCCAATTGAATTCTCACAGTCTTTGGGCGAAATCCATGAAAAGTAGATCACTGCCTTGGGAATGGATTTTGTGTGAGAGAGAGAATGGCAAGTTTCAACAAAATGGAAACAAGGAGTCTCATTCACAGGCTCTGGGTGGACTCTGCCCTTGGACTTTGAGGTCTGCATCTAACCCAGGAATGAGAAATTTTTTGAGCAGCCACAACACCCTCTTATCTTGCAACTTCTGATCTGTGGCACCTGCGTCTTCAGAGTGGCAGTTAACCAAAAATGGGTGAAATTAGCAGGAAAACACATTTATTTGCATGCTATCATCTAAAATAGGCCATGGTTGGGGGAAGGGAAGACATTGGGACCCCAAATCACTCTAGACTGCAGCCAAAAAAAGTTGGGCTGCTATTTTCAAATGTGTTGTCAATAGGTCAGACAACTTGCTTTCATGTATAATCAAAATCAGAGATCCAAATGTAAAATCCATCAATCAAGGATATCACTTGGACTTCTAATGCTCCCTGAAGACCTCAGGACCCTTAAACAATGTGCAGATTATAATGAAGCATAAATACACAATTTTCATTTCTGATGATAAAATCTTGTTCTAAAACAGCCTGTTATTTAAAGGAAAATGGTATCTACTTTTTTAGGAGCCCAACATTGAAATTTTAAGAGTTAAGAATATACCTCAGCTTGGATAAATTCATAAACATGTGAAAATTAATTTTGCATTATTCTTTGAAACTTCACACTTACAAGGCAAGCAACAAAATTGGCACTGCCTTCTGTTATTCTTTCAACTTAAGAGGAGCAAACACAATTAGAGATGTGGCAATTTTTCTACCCCTCGGCTGTTGAATGGCATTATCACACAACAGCGACTTAAATGGCCACAGAAATGTGGATGATCAATGAACAGAGCAATCTCACAAGATTAGGTTCAAAGCATAAGTTTAGAAATCTGTCGATGAAAAAGCTAGGTGATATCACCTAGCAAAGCTGCCTGGACATAGGTAAAGAACAGAGGTGAAAAGCCTGTGCTCTGAAGACAGACCACCTCTGTCAGCTTCCCTGGCTCTGTAGGTTACCAACAGTGCAATTCTGAGCAAGTCATTTATCCCCTCTGTATCTCAGTTTTCACATCTGTAAAATAGGAATAACAATATTATCTCCCCATTGATTGATGTGACCTCATTAGTGTAAAGAGGTTGGGAGAATCACCTGCAACACAGTAAATCACTGGTAAATGGTACTGATCCGGTGATAATATTTTCCCAAGATTATGTTCTGAAGCGTGGACTCTTCCTCCAAAATAAGCATATTTAACCTTGATGAATGCCTCTGCATATCTTCATTCAGTGTTATGTGTCACACATTCTCATAAATATACCCTGAACAATAAGTCTGTGTTTATGATTTTGAACCACACATCAGGGGTCATCTAAGGCAGAAAATATTTTTGGTTTCACAACTTTTCGATGCTGCTGTTGTCCTGTGAAAACAACTATGGGCAAAACTTAATGAATGAGCATGACTGTGTTCCAATAAAACTTTATTTCCCAAACCAGAAAGCAGTCTGGATTTCATCCCTGGGGTATAGTTTGCCTGCTTTTCTTAAGTATTTTTCCACTAAGAAATCTTCACAAAAGTAGTTTTCTTAAATGAAGGGATTTAGAAAAGTAGGATTCAGAGCTCCTTATTTAATCCAGTAAATTCACAAGGCATTCTGTGTATGTGACTGAAGTCCTTCCTGACATCATACCTAAACCCTCCAGAGGCAATAAGGAACTCAGTTTTCACTCAAATGCACACATGTACACTCACACTCACACTCATACACTCACACATACACACACAACTTGGGACTGATGCCAACATACTAATTAAAAACAATAGTCTACCACTTAATAAATGCTTACACTGTAGCAGCTAACATTCCAGATGAGAATGGGGTATCTCATTTAATAATGATAATGGAAAATTCTAACAGCAGCCCTTTCGGATTAGGTCCACATTCTGCAAACTGCTTTTCAGGTCCACCAGCACCATCATGACCTAAAACCTCTTCATCTGGCTTAAAGTTATAGCTCCTAACTCACCTCATCACATGTACCTTTGGCCCCACAATTTACTTTTCCTGGCCAGGTGTTCTTTATAAAATGTATCAGATCATATCATTTTTCTGTTCAAAACTCTTCAGTGGCTCTTGATCTCACTCAGAGTAAAAACAAAACTTGTAATAGCAGCCTGTCAGCTGCTCTGAGCGGGCCTCATCTCTTCTCTAGCCTCATCTTACTGAGCCTCCTCCCTCAGGGGTCTGGCACTTATTCTTTTGTAGGGCACATGCCTTCATCATCCTCACCTTCTAGTCTTTGCTCAAATATCGTCTATCCAGTGAACCGATCTTGATAATTCTATTTCCAATTGCCCCCTGCCCATGACTATCTTATTCTTCACCACAGCCCTTATTTTATATAAATTAAATTCCAACCACCTAAAGTTTAGGTATTCCAACAAATTATATATAATTTTTGCCTCTTTTTTGTGTGCATCCACTAGGATGTTCACCTCTATGACTCCAGCACCTAAAATAATCTTCCTATGTTGTAGGCAACTCATAAGTACTTGTTGAATGAGTGAATCTGTTAGATGCTTCCCATGCGCCAAGTATAGTTACAAGTTCTTTGAAGGTATTGTTTGTTAATCCTCAACTCTATGAGTAGATGCGATTATAAACCACATTCTTAAATGAGGAAACTAAAGTGTTGAAAGGTTAAATTAATTGTCTAATATCACAAGGAAGGTAGTAGACGCACACACTTCATTCAACAGAGGCCTTTCAGCCTCTGTACTTTCAACTGCCACAGGACACTCTCTGTATTTAACTTCCACTTCTCCTGGATTGAGTGACTATGATCACTCTGTTTTTATAGGTGAGGAAAGTGAAGCCCAGTTATATTAAGTAACTTGCTTAGGTTCACACAATCTGTAAAATGAGATGCTAGGGTTCAAACCTAGGTCTATCTAACTCAAACAATGGCAAAAGTTAATCACAGTTTTGATGAGATATGATGGGCTTTGACAAAGAAAGGCTGATCTAATTTTACAATACACAGCCTTTCACACATTGGCAGGCTTAAGGCAAACATCCAGTCATCCCTGGTCCAACCTCTCACAGCGTTGTAGCCCATTGTCTAGAAGTTCTCCCGGAACTAAGGGAGACGGACAATATCAATGAGCCTGCTGGCTACGTATGCTGCCACCATCCCTACCACATTAATGAGGCTGGTTGATGATATTAACACCATCCCTGCTGCAATAAGAGGGGGGAGGAAAGGATGGTAGACACCATTGTATGAGGTATCACAGTGGCTGAATGAAGAAGACAAAATCAAGCACTTAAACTTTGAAGTTTGGTTATCTATCTCATTCTGATGTTCCCAAATTAAATTCCAACCACCTAAAGTTTAGGTATTCCAAATTTGGAATTCCATAAGGATCCAAAGAGAGTGACAATGTACATGGAAAATTAACAATTCCACTTGGAGCACACTCACACACAATAAAAAACAATGCCTATCACTGAGCCAGAGTTAAGTCAGTACCTCTTTTACATCAGGGAAATGACTGAACAAAGACACAAAGGAGGAGCAAAGGTTATACCTCATCAGTGCAAAGGGAGGGCTAAGCAAATCCAGACAAAGGCGACAAATACAGACGGGAACTGTTGCTTTCATTCTTGGAAAAACATAAAAAAGACCATCTGGGAATTCTAATTTTTAAAAGGACATGGGTAAACACAAATGCTTTATTTTATAGTTTATAAAATAATTTTAGGATCATAAGGTGGCTCTAAATACTAAAATCATGCTCTTACTTGCATTTTAAAGTGGTTAAAATTGCTGTGATGTATCAAGAAGTATCACAAAAGACCTGGAATTTTAATAATTTGGAGAGGGCTTCTGATGCACGAAGGCAGGGGGAGGGATTAGATTCTTGATATCCAGTTCTCATCACACCAGGAATCTCATATTAATGTTTGTTAGGAAAAGGAATCCACCATAATTCCTGCAGCCTTAATGTTGAACAGAAATGTCAATATGTTTTATTCAACCTTTTATTTTTCTTCATAAGTTGAAATCTGGCTCATATATCTCAGTACATAATAACCCACAAAAAGCCCAAGCAGGACAAAAATATATATTTATATTTTATAATTACTTGATAATTACTAAGTTCATATCATTACCCATAATGCACAACTACAACTAGCTATGTATAGTATTTTATGTGAATAGAAATAGTTATATAAAAAACATACACAAAATCTTTTAAAATATTTTCCCAAAGGTTAGGGAAATGAAATGCCATAAAAATATGTAATGTGATTTTAAATGTTACATGTCAAGGAACATTTTAAGCAGATTCTACTGTGTGTATGTGTGTATATCTGCACACAATCAGAATACATATAATTAAATGCAATCACAAAATCTCAGAAACTGGACAATGATGAATAGAAATAATTTGATTAGAGAATGTAACCTTAGAAGCCAAAGAAAGCTACACAAAATTCTCAAAGCTGAACTCGACACTGTGAGGGGGAGGAGATATGAGATTTTAAAAATATTTTATTAAAGTTTCATAATTTGGAATGCTGCTCTGGAACTGTTCAGAAAATATGGAGCATGTCTTAACTATTATCTATGGCCACAGCCATGCACACACACACACACACACACACACACAACTGTGGAATTTGTCACTATAGGATATTTAAAATCCAGACTTGCTGCATTTAAAATGTATGGAATTTATTTTTAAACCAGCCATATCTGAATTCAATGCCTTATATTTTGAGTTTTAATTCCAATCATGCTAATTTTAAGTCACAAACATATATCTGCCGGTAATGAAGGTTGTTTAATTAGGTCCAGATAAAATAGCTCCAATTCTGTTTCTGATCCACCTGTCAAAGCAAATCAGTCTTTTACATGGCTAAAAAAAAAACAAATTAGACTAGCTGATGACTTTTTGAATATTCAAGTAGACACACCGAGGATAAATCCAAACAGAACTTGTGACTGAACAAAAGCCTAAAACGTGACCTCAGAGATGAAGATATCTTATTCTGCCAAAAGCAGATTTCCAGGATGGGCTCACCCAAGATTATGAAGTCAAGGACAGGGTGTGAAGGAGGATAACAAACATGGAACAACATAGCACTTACAAGAAATGAAATCTGCCACAGCTAAGGGCAAGGAACAGCTCCACGTTAGGCAAAATAAACACAAACAATGATGAAAACTGTGATGGGGAGGGTCAGGTTAACATTTTCTCTGTCACAGAAATTCCAAAACAGGAGACACTCATAGAGTGTATGCTACCCACGGTTACTATATAAATTACTTTCAAAGACTATTGAAGATAGAAAAGCTGTATCCTTTACAGATCTAAATGTGAATGATCTTAAGAGTGTTCTTGTCTTACAGATTTAGTTTACTTAGTATAAAGCACTATGCATTTCAATATAGATCCATGTAAGCCCATGGGTAAAGTTTTTCAAATTGTCATGAGGGCCACAAGAACTGGACATTTTAGATTAGAAGCAAAGGAAGGAAGAGGGAAGGAATAACTCAAAATCCAAAGCCTTGGGGAGTTTCAGTGGGAATTATTTCGCCATAAGACCCTCAGAGTGTCCAATCTTCCTGTGGTTGCATGCTGTGAGCAAAGATATGTAAGGGAGTCAGTATCAAGGGCTGTGGGCCTTTCGCTCCCTTCTAAATCTTCATCACTGCCTTCAGAGTAGGTTCTTGGACTCGGAAGAAACAGACCGGTGCTCAACCTCTCACTGCTCAAATCAGACACAATCATTATCACCATCACCACCACCACCACCATCATCATCATCATCATCTTCATCATCATCATCTTTATCTATAATATAAACATTTCATAGAAGATAGATACAGACATAGATTTATAGATAAATGAGTTATATGAATATTTCAATGAGGAAAAGACAAAACAAAATGGAACAATTAGATAACCATTTGGAGTAAAGTTAATCCTTCCCTCATATCATTCAAAAAATTAACTCAAAATGGGTAATAGAAATAAGTGTAAAAGTGAAACTATACAATTTCTAGACAAAGGTAGGTTAAAATTTTCATAATCTTGGGGTGGGCAAAGATTTCTTGCCTTAAGACACAAAACACATGAATTACTAAAAATTGGTAAGTTGAACTTCGAATTAAAAGTCATTCTTCTTGTACATGTGCCATTAAGAAAATAAAAGACAAGAAAATGTATTTTCTGTAACTGTATTTCTTAAATGAGATTAAAAACTCATTTAAAAAATGGCCAAAATATTTAAACAAACTTCACAAAAGATAATATACAAATGGCTAATAAGCATATGGAAGGAGATTTTTGTCATAATTTTATTGTCATATGTAACTCATGAAAGTTAGAACTACAATGAAATACCATTATACACATATTTTAATGGCTAAAATATAAAAAGCTGACAATACCAAATCTTAGCAAGATGCAAAGCAACTGAAATTCTCCTATGTTTCCGGTATAAAGTGGTATGAATACATTGGAAAATAGTTTAAAATTCTTATTAATTAGTTATGACACAGAAATTAGGGAGGACATAGAAAATGTGTTCTAACCCATTTCAGCTCTGATTTCAGCTGTGCCTGAAAGTTTCTTGATTTAAAAACTAGGTACAATCCCTACCATCAACAGAAGGTTGCCTGAAAGGAACATAAGGCAACATTTTGTGGAAATAAAAATATTTTTATATCTTAATTTTGATGAGAGTGAGAAGGGTGTTAAATTTGTCAAAATTTATCAAATATACATAAAAATGGGTATGATTTTATTACATATAAATTCTACATTGATATATTAATAAAGTTAACTTTATTAATCTCAGAGTTGAAAACACTTTAGGAAACACATATTATAACCTTTTTATATTGTAAGTGAAGAACCTGAAGATCAAATATCATCGGTATCTAGCTCAAATAGCTAGTTGGTAACAGATCTAGAACCCAAATCCCATCTCCTAAATCTCAATCACTGGTAAAACAGTTACCATTTCAATGAAATGTAGAATTAATTTCAATGGGACTTTAGCCTAAATGTCCTGGAAATCTGGGATTTTACTTTCCTGAAAGTTAAGGTTTTCTGGAGGCAATGATGATGATAATGGTGGGTGGTGAAGTGGATTCTGTCTCTACAAACTTCATTTTTTTCTTACAAGAAATAGATCTTCCATTCACTTGTTCCCCATCGTCAGTCTGTATAGTTTACTGTTCTACAAGAAGGTATGTGACCTGGGTCATAGACCTTCATTATTCAATACAGTTGCCACCAGCTACATGTGGCTACTGAATGAGAATTTGAAATGTAGCTGGTTCAAATGGAGAAGTTCTATAAATTTAACACGCATACTCTTTTTACATTTTTTTTTTGGCTAGAAGAAAATATGTCCAATAACTAATTAATAATTTTTTTATATTCACTATGTTGATATAATAGTATTTAGAATATACAGTTAAATAAGATATATTTTAAATTAATTTCCCCTATTTGTGTTCTTAACTTTTTAAATATCACTATCAGAAAACTTCAAACTTCATATGTGGCTCACACTAGTGGTTAGCATTATGTTTCCATTGGACGGTGCTGGCTGAGACAATTATCACACCCGTTGCCGTTACCATATTGACTTGTCTTTAGAAAAGCATATGCCAAGTTGAAGCAGAACGAACCGTGCTTTATCCAGTAAATTGCCTTGTATAAACTTCTATACAGTTCTCAGGGTGCTTTCACATTCAGTATCTGTGGTCTTCAAAGATAAGTATTATAAGGAAACAGATTTAAAGAGGCTAAGTTAGCTACCCAAAGTCAAGATAAGAAATCAGCAGAGCTGAGTCTCTAAGCTCAGGTGTCTGGATTCCAGATTTCCTTGCCCTGCCTTTGGTTCCACCCTCTGATGGCCCATCTGGAAGGGGACCCTTCAAAGCTGATGGTAACAAAATCAATGTAAATAGAGATGGTTTGCTATTTGTAGACCCCTGTCAAGGAATTAATTCACCTAAAAGATAATTTGTTACATGCTACCATTGAAATTAACATGTTAAATGTTATCAGGCAATATGAAGCACAGTACTTACAATATTGTCAGAGGTATAAAAGTGAGAAATGAGTCATTGGTAAAATGACCAAGGTTTTTTGGAAGGCTCTGATAAAATTATAAACAGGAAAATTTAAATAATATAAAATTTATACCACTTCATATCTGTCCATTGGAGAATTAAATTCTATATGGTGAGAAACCAGACTATCAGGAAGATGTTTTCTTTAAATTAATGGACTGGGAATAATTCCTCACTTTGGTGAATATCACATTCCCTGATCTCCAAACCATGCTTATTTGGCTTCCTAGTTGTCCCAACTCAAGAAAGAATGAAAGAAAGAAAGAAAGATTTGTATGGAGATACAACCTAAAAGGTATATATTTGAGTGAAAAATTAATAAATTCTACATTCTGGGTTGTAGATTAGTTTATACATGATTGCCCTGTGATTATACAGACATTTTGAATATGTAATAAAGAGTACCGGATTCCAATTTGCTATAAAAATGCACATACCTTATAAACTTAGCCTAAAACTGTCAGTAGATTAAGCTCTTCTGGGTCTTTCCTATTAAAAAAAAAAGTGCAATAGTTTTTGCCACATATATCCTGAGTTTACCCGAGTGGCCCTAATTTCAAAATCCTTTCTCATGGTCCCCATGAGAAATTAAGTTGGTATGGACTTAATGTTTATGATGTTCCCTAAAATTCATATGCTAAACCCCTAACCCCCAATAGTCATTGAAGATGGGCCCTTTAAAAGTTAATTAGGGCATGAAGGTAAAGCACTCATGGAATGGGATTAGTGCCCTTGTAAGAAGAGACACAGAAATAATCTTTTTCTCTCCCTGTCCCCACCCCTGTCCCCCACTCCTCCCATTCTCTCTCTCTCTCTCTCCTCTCTCTCTCTCTCTCTCTCTCTCTCTCTCTCTCTCTCTCTGTCTTTCTCTCCCTCTCTACCATCTAGGGGCAAAGCAAGAAAGCAAATCAGGAAGAGGAACTTCGCCAGAACCTGTACATGTTGGCACCCTGATTTTTGTACTTCTCAACCCCTAGGACCATGAGAAATAAATTTCTGCTATTTAAATCACCCTTTTTCTGACAAAGACCTGAACTAAGATATAACTCATATTCTAATTAAAGTATACATCCTGTTTTTTAATCCTAAAAGTATAAGATACACTTTATAAACCTAAGTCTAAAACCGTTCCCTCATGGAGATTCCAACCTACTTGAGGAACTAGAGAAAGTACATGTACCAAATAAATAGAGATTAAGGGATTTTTACCTTAGTGCCAAAATATGGAGCAGCAGCGTGCACATAGTTGACCAAGTTATTCTGTTTTCTTCAGACTGCAATCCAGAGGAATCACAGCCGGAACTTCCTAGCAGGGTCTGGGCTAAGAGGGAGAGTTGCTTTACAGCTCTATGCTTCAGTCACTTCATCTGTAAAAGAAGTATAATAATACCAGTTTCACAAAACAGACGTTGCAGAGATTAAATGTGTTACATAAGCACTTAAGACAATGTTAAGCACACAGTAGGTGTTCTGCCAGCGGCTGCCAATCACAGCATAACATCAGCCTTCATTACAACTTTTAATTGAGTGGATTTTACTGAATTTCACCACATAGGGAAATGAAGACTTATTTGAGATATATATATATATATTTTTTTTGTTGTTGTTGTTTTGTTTTGTTTTGTTGTTTTGTTTTCTCTTTCTGGGGAATCTGTAGGTTTAGAAATCTTTGGCTACTGAAATTCTCTAAGCTACACTCAACTCCCCCGTCCCCTGCATGGAGGAAGGGAAGCCGCAGGTCTAAGAAGTTATGAGCCAGTAATTTTATCCTATGTCTTTAAAGCTTCCTTTCCAACTCAGTTTTCTGTAATGAAAGGTGCTGTATAAGCAAAAAATATTATTAGTATTAATAAAAATATTTCAGCCATGCTGCTTCTTGCATCATATGTAATTCATTAGCAACAGCTCGTAGGCGAGGCCAAATTTTCATGTCAAATAATGTTTTATGGGTCTTTAGAACATTAGACTTACTGGGTGTCCCCACATCATGATGAGACCTCCCTGTAAGGGGAGACAGACAGCAAAGGCTTTCTGAAACCCCTTCTCTTTCAGATTTGCCTGGAGAAAGGTTAGTTTCTACTTCTTATTCAGCAACCACACAGCACCAAGAAGCTTAGGTGCTTCTTGAAAGGGTGCATGTTGTATTGTTCATGGAAATAGGATTTATAATGATGTTAACTCAAAAGAAGGAATTAAATATAGAAAGGTTTCAGTCATGATCGCAGTGACCATGATCAATCAAAGGCCAGAGAAATGCCGTTTTACAATTAAAATATCCCTACACATTGTTATTTATCACTATTGCCATATTGCAGCAGCAGGCTACAATTAATCATATAAATCACCCCAATGAACTAAATTCTCAGGTTCTCTTTTTGTTAAATAAAATGGCCGTGTTATTGTTAAAACTGATGAAAGGACATTTTTTTTCTGATATTCAATTTAAAATACTCTTATTTAAAAAGATCTTTTATGCAGAGATTACAGCGAAGACTCTAGGCAGGAAACTTTAGTGATTATTTCAAAGCTCATTAGATTTCAAGGATGGATATATCCCTCCCATTCAAATGCATAATAGCATTTTCACAAAGGCTTATCAAAGGATAAATTAATTGGGCCCTATGCTTGGTAGTCATTCATTAATTCATTCATTCATTCATTAAACCAGTACTTACTGAGGGTCTACTATGTGCCAGACATTCAGCTAGGCCCCAGAGCTACAGCAGCCACAATCCTTGATCTCATGTGCCTAGAGTCTGGGAAGGAGGAATGTCATGGCACTAGTAATAACAAGAGTGGAGAATATTATACAAGGCAGAGTACAGAAGACCACAGAAACTTAACAAAGTCTGAGTCAGGAGGGTGGAGAAGAGGCATTTCAACTGAGACCTGAAGGGTAAGAAGGTGGAGTTGAACACATCCTGAGGAAATATCCAGACAAAGGACCTATCTTCTATGATTCATCACTGCTATATTGCTGGGACCTAGCATATTGTAGGTACACAATAAATATTTATAGAAAAGATTAATGCCGATTGTTCCATTTCCAGAGGGACTTGTCTTAGAAAACAGAGCCATCCCCTGGAGATTGATGGGCCCCAGGGCAAGGCCCACACAGCCTCCTTCTTTTCTTACCCATAGAATTGCACACAGAAAACCTAAGATGAAAATTCCAGGTAAGGGATAAAGGAAATGAAAGATGTCACCAAAAGGGTGACAGAGAATCCAGGAGAAGAGGAAAAGACCAAGTGTCACCAGTAGCCCCATCATAGGTCCACCAGGTGCTGAGCATGTTTGCAGGGGCTTGCAGATTTTGTTTTTCCATTAGGAAAGCCATGGCCCCTTATTCTCATGTCACCATGCAGTTTGTGTCCTGCATAGAGGCACCATTAAAGTCATTGAGTGGAGACTGAAACAAGTCCTGACTCCACTCCAAGTTAAATACCCAGCATGCAGCTGTTACCTCAGAAAGGTGATGTCTTCTCCTAATTTGTTCACCCACAGAGGATGCCACTTACTCATTTCCATAAGATACCTTATAAACCAGCTGCATCCTTGTCCCTCCCTATTCCTCCTCCCCCTAGACTGTGGGATGCATGGATATTAGTTTCATATTTTGCACTAATGTTTTCACTCAAACAACAACAACAAAACAGATCCACTCCAAATGACTACATCAGCAAAATTGAAAAAGTAGGATAGATTTATTCTGGTGACAGGGATGATGCCATCAAAACAAAGGTCTTTGTGATCAAGTTCAAGTTATGATTTATTCTTCCAAAATACCCCTGTGTGTACTCAAAGTCATTACTGTAAAACTGTCACCTCTACGACAAAACATCATAGAGCATCAGAACACTAACTTTGCAGCCCTAATACATAAAAAGGGAATAGCTAAGGCCAATGTACAGTCCTCAAATCAAACAACCTCCCACCAATTGAGTTGAGAAGTGAAAACACTTCTGCAGGTCTAGGATTCATGGATGAAGCAAAGAAGTATGAGGTCTTGTCTTTGCCTGTAGGGAATTTACATATAGCTTTTTAAAAAGTGAAAATAGAAAGCCATTTTCTAACAATAAAATATAGACAAAAGTTGTTCATCTGCCCAAATGTAAGGTGATAAGTGAGAATGTTCCTTACAGTGTATGAAAACAGCATCAGGCAAATATGTTTTGAGACAGAGAATCTCATGTCACATTTTGCCCCTATTTTATAAGTTTTAAGAGCACATTCAACTATACTATTCCAATTGAACCTGACAATAATCCTGGGCAGTTAGGCAGGCCACTTACTTTCATAACCATTTTGTGTCCAACTTAAAATAGTTCCCAGCAAAAGTTAGTGACTTGCCCAAAGTCACATAGAACCCAGACCAGAAGTAAGGCAGTCCAACCCCAAGTCCATGTTCTCTTTACCAAAAGTGCAAAAAGGAAAATAAAGCTCCGTGCCACCTGTACCTGTGAGTTTGTGAGGCCATGGGGTTGCTGTGATAATTCCTGGCAGGACTATTTTTGCTATAAATTATTGTAAGTATCCAACAGAAGAAAACCTGGTGGATGAGAGGTGCTGACAACATGTGGCAGTTAATTGAACATATAATCAGGGGCTGCACCACTGTGGCGGCTCTGGATTATATCAACAGGCATAATGATGTTGCTAAAATTATGCACCTACAATTATCCCTTAAAGGTAGGTGATAAATGAATTAACTAAGTGCTAAGGCACAAACCTTCAATATTTAGAAATTGACTGCTATGAGATGTACAGGGGCAGTCTCATGGCATGGAGTCACCACTCCAGATGATTGGGATGGTCGTTACTGATGACAACAGCTTAGTAAAACAATGATATGCATGCTCCAGGTAGTTGAAACATTTTTTTAAGAAATGAAGAACTTATTAGGTCTAAAAAAAAGTGGGGGACATCATGTAAAAAATTGTAAAAACTTCAAAATAATGTACCATGGTATAGATGGCCATTTGTTAGTGAGGAGGGGCCATTTCGATACCAAGATCTTGTAGAGAAAGGGTAACTAACTAAGCTTTAAAAGATGTTGGATCCAGAGGTGGATAGAAAAGATGAAGTAAGGAGAGAATGAAGAAGCATTAGCCACTGGTATCATGGGGGATTACTCCTAGGAGCCTCACATGCTGGGGACAGGAGAGGTGGAAAGCCAATTCCAAGGTCAGAAGAATTAAACATGACTTGTTCTCAGTTCCCACTGGATTCTCACCAGCACTAGCTTGCAAAGCAACTATTTACCTATGTTAAACCTCAGTTTCCCCATCAATGAAACAGGAATAAAAAATTGTTCCAAGCCTCTTTGGTTTGTTGTGAAGATTAAACAATGAAATGTTAGGCCCAGTATAGGACACAGAGTAAGTACTCAATTCATAGACACTGTCACTCCTATCATTATTGGATCTCAGGCTACTACAATGTACATAGGCTGTAGACAACTAGGAATGGCTGCCTTTTCAGGGGCCATTGTGTTATTCATCAAGAGAATTCCTTCATCTGACTCCATCAGTATCTATACTCTCTTGTGTTTTAAAGAGACACATATAATAATCAGACATTGGACCTCCTTTTTGATGGGAGGGTCATCAGCTAAAATAAATGGGAGATCGACCAGGATCAGACATTGCAGCTGTTCAGGTTCAATATTTGATGGGAATGGGGGTTTGAAAGTAATCACACAAATGAGAATCAAGAACCATCTCTGTGTTATGCTCATCCATGCCAGCCCAGTGCCCATTATCATAGATAACTGGGGACTGACTGTATTTGTTTCCAAAGGCTTTCTTAAAATGGAAAGATCTCTGTGGCATCTATAAGATTCAATTAGAGGACCTTTATAAGCACACATCTAGTTGAACCAAATGAGAGATAAATTAACCTATAAACAGCATGCTCTTTCTTGTGGAATCCTCTAATGGCCTGATTTAGGATATCAGCAGATGGAAGGTCAGTGCCCAGTGCTTTCAGAGTTCAGCCCATTCATTACAATCAGGTTCACCATGCTACGAAGAGGTTCTAATGAAATACACTCCAGTGAACCGCAGAGGGGGCCAGCTCGTGTGTGTGCAAGGCATGAGCTCAAGGCAGCAGACAGACTGTGATTTTGTATTGCTAGGCAGGTAGGGGTCCAAATGTAGCCACTGCACATTTATTAAGTTGTATTCTTTCAGGGGAGAAACTCTTGCCGAGACAACTTACCTGCAAGCTCCTTTAAGCTTTTAGCTGAAATGCTCTAGTTCACATACAAAGAAAATTGCACTGTTTGTCACTAGTCAATGTCCTCTAACATCAGGGCATTAGTGGGAAAAAAGGC
Organism: Marmota flaviventris; assembly: GCF_047511675.1. Taxonomy (NCBI): domain Eukaryota; kingdom Metazoa; phylum Chordata; class Mammalia; order Rodentia; family Sciuridae; genus Marmota; species Marmota flaviventris. Next base: position 74,423,779 of record NC_092507.1, read on the forward strand.
ACATTAAAAAGGTACCTGATCTCCCTGCATCCATCCCCATTCCAGCTGAGACTGGAGTCTGGGGGGAAAGAAACTTGCATATCTTGAATCCTGCCAAATTATAGCTCTAAATAATACAAAATATTGCCTGAGGGATTTTTGTTTTTAATCAAAGTACTTCAGAGGCCTAAAAAATATCTGCTTTTGTGGCCATGTTCACTAACAAAAAGTCTTATAAATTGTCTATAAACCAAATTAAGACTATCACAGCAAGAAAACATCTGCTTTTAGTATGCATGTGCAACATCACAGGGCATCTTGCTGCTTTCAAGGCACCCAGTTTTCTGTGTTTCTAGTGGATGAAGGAGGAGCCTGCCTTGCACACATGTTCTATGGATGATCCGGGCACAAAGCGATGGGCATGGAAGTGAATTGCAGATAACTCACTGGAGTCTTGATAGGAGGTTTCCCTGGAGGACCCATACTGAGAGGTGCTCTTAAAGATGAGATGGCTCCTTCTGGGTTTGCATTAGTACTTCAGTAAATGAATCCTCTCAGATGGAAGGTCCTAGAGACCCCATCTAATGTATAGTGAATACTTTTACAGTGCAGTTTTAAAAACCTCTTTCTCCTATTTTGCTTCCGATAGTTTATTTTGTTCGTTATAAGCATATATACATTTTTTGCACCTCTCTTCCCAACTAATCAAAATCATCAGTGTCTTGGACATTCTTTCTTAAGCCTGCAGTTTACATAAGTAGGTCAGCTGATTAGAGCTAATAATACCCAAGTTTAAAACATTTGAATATGAAACTTTGGCGCTTCAACTTGCATGTTAGAATTACTAAATTTGTCTAAAAATGTTTGTGAGCGCATATAAATTTTTCCCTTCTTTGATAATTTTTGTCTTTAATAAAACTTTCATATTGCCTTTTAAAAGCAAATAAGTAATCAGAGTACAAACTGTTTTCCTGGTAATGGTGTTTATAAACAATCAGGATAAAATAATAATTAGTATCTACCTCCTCATCATGTCTCCACTACCATCCCCTTGGTACAGTTGACCCCATGTCAGGAAGAAAGTACTAATGAAATATAGATAATGCACCTAGGGTATCCCCTTCAGTGTAATGTTGTAATATGCTGTTTAATGGTTCCTTCAAAAGCATTAGATGGTTCTTCCTCCATATTGCACAGAGTTTGGTTACAAAATGCTAATACTACTGGAAGTTTTTCAGAAGTCCTACATGTTGCTCATGTTTTATTCATTTTATGAGGTGTGTGCTCCCCTCTTTCATCTCACACATACTTTTCTGTGCATCCATTCCTTCAACAAGTATGATGGCCACAAGGATTTGATTGCCAGCACTAAGCTAGGCCCTGGGAATAGATACGGAAGTTTATTAGCTGCAATCCTGTCTTCAAAAGCTTAGTGTGACAGAGAATTCAGATGAGAAACAGAAAGATATAAACAGTGCAGCACATGTTAGAGGAACCACAGAGGGACACCTAGGTCAGATGTGAGGATGGCAGGGAAGACTTGAGAAGGAAAATGAGATATCTTGGTCTGGCCTATTGGAATCAGTGCCAGCAAAGAAAGGAAGAAGAATGGAAGGTTCTGTTCCTGAATTTTCATGTAGGTTAATCTGCCTAGAGACAGCACTGTGTGTTAAAGCAACTAGAAGAAGCAACCAACTACAGTCTCCAAGGGCAGGTCTGGACAAGTCTTTACTGGTCACCAGAGTTAATACTGTCATTAACCCAGGCTGGTGTTACCTTCCAGGACATTAGCTTGGGTCATTTTTGCCCCAGCTCTTGTCACTATAGTAAAAGCTCATTATCCAATTAGGTTTGGAATTTAGATCTGATTAGTTTATTGGAAGTGCTACTTAAGGGCTAGGGATATAGCTCAGTTGGTAGAGTGTTTGCCTTGCATGCACAAGGCCCTGGGTTCAATCCCCAGCACCACACATACACACACAAAAAAGTGGTTCTTAAGAACAGAAACAAAAAATATGATAAGAAGTCTGAACATTTTATGTTGACTTACACCAAAAGTATGCATTCATTTATCAATCATTTGGTGCAAGGCTAAGACCTTTTCTTAGAGAATGAGTCCTCTCATTGAGTTTTACTTTCTCTTTGTTGCACAAGCCACCAACAGTTCCAAAAATTTCTGATTTTCATTATTATTATTATTTTGGTGTACAGAAAACTCTTAAAGACAATTTTGAAGTAATTCAAAAGCAGACTTTTTAGACTATTTTCCCTACATGTTTATAGTTGTGCTACATCTGATTTGATGAGTAATCTTTAGAAATCCCTATTTGGATTTCTTCTGTTTTCATTATTTTTCACAGAAAAAAAACCTCATTCTGAAATCATCAATGCTTTAATTTTTTTTCTTTTCAACTCCTTCTAAAAGAAGGGGTCTCAAGTACAGGGCCTGCTATATATTTAGTATTTAGACTACTTCCTTATATATACTAGGTATCAGTAACTACGTGGTGAATGAGAAAATAAAAAGATGATATTAAAGAGAGAAGCAAATTTTGAAAGACCTAGAAAGCCAGAATAAAGAGTTTGAATATTATTCTAAAAAAAAAAGACACAGTAGACATGATTTAATTTTATTTTAAGAAAATTCCTCTGGCTGGGAGAGGAGCTAGAAACTCCTTCTTGTCTCAGTACTCACCCACAACCACCAGCGGGGTGCTTATGTAAAATATAATGTTCAGTAAATGTTCCAAGGTCCAATAACTGTTTAAACTTTTCGTTTATTTTGACTCATACAGGAAACTTGAGCTGAATGTCAGAGAATCATAATGAGCTTTTACCCATGTTCTCAGGACCTAAAATAAACAGAAGTAAGTCCATGGAAATCAAGCAGAAAAGACTTTCAGATATCAAACTGTTTGTTGTGCCTTTTCTCTCAAGAGTCTGCAGAGGTAGCAGATTTGAGGGAGTACTGGAGAAGCAGAGAAGAGAGGTGTTTGGTGCTCTTATCCAGTAATTTTGGGAAGGACAGTGGAATAAGTTAAAGAGGAGTGAAAGCAACCAGCAGTTACATTTCCTGAATTCAGCATCTGTAATAGGCTTCTCCAGGGGAAAAGAACATTCAGAAGGACTTCAGGGAAAGCAAAGACTAGGATGAATGGAGAGGAGGGAAATGTTCTCTATGCACAGAAGGAGGATAGCAAACACGCTATCAAGAGGAGGCTCTTAAAAAAAAAATAAAACCTCTTTGCTAGAGTGTGAGTCTCCTGAAGGTGGAAACTATGGCTAAATTTTAATCATTATATCTACTATTTCTGTAATGGAATCTGATGTACAGTAGACATTTGATGAAGAAATAAAAGTAGGGTAGTGAAGAGAAATGAAACTGAAGAGGAATTGCTGGTCTTAAATGTTAGGTGAAATGTTTCTGTATTTTGGTAAGCAATGGGTTTTGATCAAAAAGTGGGAGTAAGAAAAAGTTATCAGTGTAAAAGAGCATTGGGGAAAGACTCATATAGCATCTGTGGGCAGGAGGAGGGACAGGGAGGGAGGACACCTGTAGAATAATGGGAACCTGGGATGGAGAACTAGCAATGGAATCTAAAGGAAGTGACAGGTCTCACAGGTATAAGAAAGAAAGAAATGTCTGAACTTGAAGATGAATTTGATATGGAAAGAGAGAGAAGGTAAGAAGTCTAAAATAAGTAGAGGATTTGGAGTTGATACAACTGGAAGACAGTAAGGCCAATGGGATTAAATGAGGAAAGACAGTTCTGAGCTCCTGTGAAGCTGAATTCATTCAAATTCTTGAATCAGTGAGCCATGGCCAAATGGCAAAGCGAAGGGAATAATGAGACAACCATGTCAAATAACCAAGTTGGAATTCAAAAGGCAAAAAAAAAGAGATGAAACAGATTCAGCCAACAGAAAGCAAACCCAGATGAAGGCTCTCAAAATCAGGAAGAAACCCAAGATGATGTCAGAGTCAAGAGGATGCAGGATTCGGACACATGGTGATAAGAACAGCTACCAGTGCTGAAGAACTCCTATGAAGCAGCCACTATGCTATTTCGTCTTCACATATATCATGTTTTTTTTTTTGTTTGTTTTTTAAACCTCCATGGTATAATTTCTATTTTGCAGTTGAGAAAATGAGACAAAGAAAGGTTTAAGTACTTGCTCAAAGTCATACAGTCAGTGCAGTGCTAGAGCATGTATCCATTATCAGTCTTCCACACTGCAGTGTGAATTTACCTAACCAACTATTCATGCCTAGAAAGTCAGGTCACCAGCAGAAAGAGGAAGATTCAAGGGACCCTCAAGTGATCCTACCTCTGCCAGAGTCTGACCCATTCACACCTCTGCCGGCTCAACCAACTCCCTTCCAGACACTGTCCTGGCAGTAAGAGACAAAAAGCTTTCAAGCCAGAATGGATTTTTAAAGTACTCATGAACCATGAAGGTTACCTGTAGAAGACCTTGGAATACGTGGAAAATCCTAATAGGGATTCAAATACTTATTCCATAATTTAATTGGGGCTATAATTTACATCTTTCTTGAATTGCTTATCAACTTCCTAAGATTTTACATCTCACAATTGAGCTGCTTTCTAGTGTTCTACAACCTTTCCATGCAAACCAATATATGATTCTATTTTTACTGTTTAAAATGTATATATATGTAAATTATTATTCATTGGATCCTTTAGCATCCGAGATATAAATGCTGAATCAATGTGGGAAACATCAAGTGTCTGTTTTAACCTGACTTGATTATACCTAAATATAAAATATAAATTAGCATTTCATTCTTGGTTGTATTTATTGTTGTATTATATCATGCATTAATTAAAAATATATGTGTTTTAAAAACACCTAATTTATAATTCACCTGTCTACACCATCATAAGGTCAAAATTTGTAAAGACTGAAAGATTTACACTAAATTTTTAACAGAATGTAATATATCCTTATTGATTATTTTTTAGATTTATTACAGATTTTAGCTCAGTATAAAGGTTTAAAAAATAGAAAATAACCAGGTTCCAAGATGTCTGTGTTTTGTAACGTTGCCAAACATCATTTTTCTAGTCTATTGATGTGATTGACATGTAGATATGATTCAGGGGGAAAACATTATTAATAGGAAGAAAAGTTATGACTATTGAATCATGACACTTTGCTGTTTTAAGTAATTTGCTGGCTCTGTGTTCTCAAAGAGAACATCGTTGAAATGGAGAACAGGCTAAGAAGTCTGCACCTTTTTAAAAAATCAAAACACTAATGGAATGAGATATTGAGATTTAAAATAAAATAAGTACTCAGGGGTGGAAAATGTCAGGATGGTTACAACACCAAATCAAACTCTGTTCCCAGATTCCCACTCGGACCCCTTCCTCATCAACCCCCCCTCCCTGGTTCCCGGAATGTGAACCTTCCACAGTTGTCATGCAAATGAAAATTATGTCCACACAACTGACCATGAATTATCAAAGAAATTTCATTTGGTGAAATATGACTCAACTACAAAATCTGAGACACAGAACTCTGAAATGCAATGAGAGATGCTAGTGAGAGATATCCTATGATTTATTCTATTGGTTCTTTTTTTCAAATGCAGAATTGACTAAAAAATAGAGCCCAGAGAGAAAATGATCTCAGCTTTAACCTGATCTTGGACCATTGAGATTCTTTAAATCCTGTACCTTTGTAATACATTCCCCTTGAACCATATTCTTAGAAATAACTTGGCACTCTTGGACAAAGGAAAGTACATGATGGGTGGGGTGAGTACTATCCTGCAAATCCATCACTATGAATAGAGGGGAAAATAATTGATAGTATTCTACTCTTGATGTCTCATCTTTGGAATCTAAGTAGTCTATCTTTGAAATGTGTTTGGAATCCATCCCACCATTATATCCTTAATTTGAGTTACCCACATTTATTGCCTGAACTTAAAATCAACCCTGAGTTGGTTTCTCTGTTCTTCGACTCCCACACAGGAAACCATTACCACATTCAAACTTTTATTTCATAAGTATGGCCCCAGTTTATGCGATTTCTAGCTCTTAAACTTTTGATAGCTTCCCTTTGTCTTTGGGACAAACCCCCAAGGATCCAGATGGCATTCCAGACCCTGTATAATCTGTCTCCAGACCTGCTTTACAGTCTAACTGATCTCCCCCAAGCTCTGGCTGGCCTGTGCCATTTGGTAATCCTGACTCACGAACTCCTTAATACCCTTTTGCTCATGATGTTTCCTCTGGAATGTTCTTCCTTTTAATTTTCACCTCATGAAATCTTACTCCTTTTTCAATGTCCCATTGAAAAAATTCCCTTTTTGGTGAAGACCTCCCATTACCAGCTTCTTTAGGAGAAATAGTGACTTTCTCCATCGTCTCCCCAGAACTTCACCTGCCATGAGCACATCTCTCATGCATTATAGTCAGCTCACTCCTTCACTTCTCCTAAAGAGACATTTAGGCTTTGTAAAATCATGTCCTATTTTTCTTGGTGTTCTCAGCGTTTAATGTAGTCCTTGACTCATGTTGCTCAACAATTATTCCTATTCGTATCATTAAAGGAAAGAAAGATGCACTCATACTATATAAAACAGAGTAATTTAAAGATAAGTAGGAGGATCTTGACTTAATCATAATCAAATAAAATGTTTATGGTCAGCATAGAACATTCACTAAACACGTGAATCAGGCCTGAACACGTATCAGGCCTGGGTTAAGTGCTAGCAAGGCCAACATGCATGCTATGTGATCCCTAACTTCAATAATGTTGCAGACACATTTGGAAAACTTAAAAATAAAATGATAAATGCATTCATTCAACAAAGATCAGGCACAATGTTCAAGGCATTCTAGCAAACAAATATCAAATAAATATTATAAAATATTTCAATAAATTCAGAAAGAGATGAGATTGTCTTTATTATCTGCTGTTATGGGTTTGGACATTTTAGGAAATATGATAAAAGTGAAAGATATGACAGTTCCAGGATTTTTAAGTCCCACCAGGCTGTAAAATATCTAACATTAAATAAATACTAAATAAAGTAAAATATCTGAAAACAACTCGATCTTAATTGCTATTGCAGAATGAAATTCAATTACAATAGAATAAAGCATCACTGTTGAGCTGGGGTATGGCTTGGTGGTAGAGCACTTGCCTAGCATGCATGAGGCTCTGGGTTCTACCCCCAGCACTGCATAAAAAAAAGGAGAAAGAAGAAGAAAAGGGGGCAGATGAGGAGAAGGAGGAAGAAATTTCAGTCTCAGCTCTCCCTAACTTTTTTGATTCATCCATTGAATTAATATTCGCTGTATTAACATGTGGCCACCCAGATAAAAAGCATCCAAGTGGGTGTGGTTGACTGAGTCAATATAACTGAGTCAATATAACAATATTATTCCAATATATGGTCAGGTGGAACTTCTCAGAGTTAGAATGGCAACCACAGGTCTTCTCATCACATCACTACTTTATCATAAACTTTGTGCATACTCAAAGTTTCCAACTAATACACACTGAAGTATCTTTCAAGAGGCTGGGGTTCTGGCTCAGTGGTAGAGCACTAGCTTTTGTGAGGCACTGGGTTTGATTCTTAGCAATATATATATATATATATATATATATATATAGACTCATGTTGCTCAACAATTATTCCTATTCGTATCATTAGAGGAAAGAAAGATGCACTCATACTATATATATATATATATATATAGAGAGAGAGAGAGAGAGAGAGAGAGAGAGAGAGAGAGTCCACTGAGAACTCAAAAATAATAAAAAAAAAACTTTCAAGTTTTCTGTGGACTTCTTAGACATGACAATGCCTGAAATTTAGAATCCTTGTCAGCAGGAAAAGAAATCTGAGGGGCATGTGGTCTATCCCTGAGTTGTTAGACCAGACAGTAGTTACTGCATCCACTGGAACACTTAATAGGAAGATTATAACAAAAACACTAATAACATAAAATTTCTACTTGATATATAATTCCCATTCAAACACTAACCCAACAATTATTTTCCCTAAATTGAAAAAATAATTGACATTTTCCCTCCTTTTGTCATATATGTCCAAAATTATTTGATTGACATGCAACAACCATTTCAGTTTCTCAAATGATCCAAGTCTATATATATATATATACATATGAACTGAAATGCAGAAAAAGGGAACCTAGCCAAATACATCATCCTTGTCCCCTCATCATCTTTTAGCACAGTGATTAAGAACACAGGCTCTCAAGTCAGACCATCTCAGTTCAAATACCAGCTCTGTCACTTAGTTTCTTGGGCAGGTCATTTAAATTCTCTTGCCCTAATTGATCATCTATAAAATGTGGATAATGATTCTACCTACCTCATAGAGTTTCTGGAACGTTAAATGAAATCATTCTCATATAGCACTTTGAGCAATGCCAAGCACACAACAAGCCCTCAAAAATGTTAGCTGACACCATAATAGATAATAAATTTATTCCATTAATACAAGTCAACACATTTTTAAATTCTTTTATTGAATTCTTATGTTTAAACAACTAAACTCAAATTATCATCTTTGCAAAGTTCATGGTGAGGACTAAATATTAATCCGGTGGTGGGAGTACTCAGTGGAAACAGGAAGTGACTCATTATCTAATAAAGTCCTCATTCATAGATCTAGCATGGTAAGAATATTTTCTGGGATCAGACAATTAATTTTCTGCCTATACTCCACCCACTGTGGATGGGAACCATATTTTCTTGTCATTGTTTCCACAGAAATTATCCTTACAGCTTGATGAGTGTATTAGTCAGCTTTTCATCATTGTGACCAATACCTGATGAGAAAACTTAGAGCAGAAAAGCATATTTGGTGTTCACAGGTTGAGAGGTCTCAGTCTCAGGTCAGTCAACTCCATTATTCCATTACTTTGGGTCTGAGGTGAGTCAGAACAACATGGTGGAAGTGTATAGTGGAGGGTAGCTCCTTAACTCATGGGAGCCAGAATGAAGAGAAAGAGGATAAAATAAAGAAAGAGAGCGAGCATGAAGATTCTGGAATAAGATATAGTCCCCAAAAGCTTCCCCCACCACCACCCAAGATCATACTCCCCCTAGCCATGCACCATCTGCCTACAGTTACCACCCAGTAGTCTATTCAGATTATTAATCCATCAAATGAATTATTTCACCAATGAGGTTACAGCTGTCATCTTCCAATCTTTTTCTAAAAGTCTTACCCTTGAATCTTCATGCATTGAGGGTCATATTTTCAAAACACAAGCTTATGGGGGCACAATTCCAGATCCAAACCATAACAATGAGCAAGTTGAGTTGGGTTTCATGGTGGTAAGATTTATGTATTATGCAGGGTCCCACACCCAGATGAGTCTGGAGCTGGTTTAATGCTCTAATGTTGCCATTATGAAATCCTTCATGATTGTTGCACAAGTGAATTTGCATTTGTATTTTGCAATGGGCCCCACAAATTATATAGCTTGTCCTGTCTGGATCATATTTTTGTTCTTCTCCATAGCCCCAAGAACAGTGTTAAACCTTGATGAAGATGTATAAAAAGAATCACACTGATGAATAAATGAATGATTAAATGAATGAATGAATGACAATGTAAAGAGTCAATAAGTGAGACTTTAAAATCCAAGTTCCATTTCTTTTTCCCTTAAAGGGACAACAAAGAACCAAGACAGGATCCCACAAAGGAAAAAAAACATCTAAGCATTGCCTTGGAGACCACCCCTCCCACAGCACAAAGTGTGGAGCATTGCTTTCCTGGTTTCAACCAGGAATGTCAATGGATGTTGGGAAAGGGAATTGATGAAAGGACTGAGCAAGGCCTGCACTATTCATTTTGATAACTGGATTCAGTCACATTTACTCTTTAAAGGTTATTAGTTATTTTAAATAATTTTGTTAAATGCTCGAGAGGGAAAATGAAGACATATTAATAAACACACAATTATACAGGTTAGAGCAACAATGCAGTGCTGGTCATTCAGGAACCTTGTGCTAATTTTAATTAGCTGCTTTCCCTTGCTTTCAAATGTAATTAAAGGAGCTTAGTTGTGCTCAGTGATGCAAGCCACCTTATTTAATCACTAACATTATTTCCCTGAACTATTAATGATTTTCAAAACGCTTGTTTATGCAGAATTAGAACAGTAATTACCTTACCAGTTAATTTTGTACCTTCACATTTCACACCTAGCTCAAACGTCATTCATTTACCACGGCTTCTCTGTCAAAACAAAGAAATGCTTGTTCTAAATGTGCTTCTGAGTGCCAAATTGAAAGCCAAGTTTTGTAACACTAATAAAGTAGCTCCCAAGTGAAACAGGTGTAGTAATTTAGACCCTTCCTGTCTCGAGCTTGCACGTACATGCTATGTCTTTTCTTTATTAGCTTTAAAATGAGAGCTTGGTGTGCAAAATAAGCTATTTAATTCAGACTTGTGGAGCAGAATATAATCTTTAATTTAAACTAGTGCAGTAAAAAGAGGCCTTTAATTTTAACTGGCATGTGCGTGTGAATTTGAATTAATAATCCAGAAAATTGAAACTGTTTTGCTGCTGTTGCTGGATATTGACTGTTCTTCACATGCCCTTAGTTTCACTCACTCGATTTCTCTCCCAAACCATGGCTAACTCTCCTTCCCATCTTTTTTTTCCCCCTTATGATGTGGCTGCTTTATGCAAAGCAGAGATTTCTGAAAAAGAAAGTCTCAGTTGACTGAATTTCCTCTACCAAAAAAAGCACTTTAATAAAAATAATAAAACTGTATTAATTTAGTTTACAAAAAGAATATAATCACTGTGTTCATTATATCTATTTAAGATGTAATTCAAGTATGCACTGAATCTATGCCTGATTGAATCCATGGATGGGATGACAATCTACCCACACATTTCCAGTGACAAAACTCCACTGAATCCAACTGTAAAAACTCCTACTCTGATGATTATTCGCAGAACAGGAACAACTTTTTTAGAAAGTATTGGTAACAACAATCATACCCATGATGCTACGATGCTACATGGACTGTGATTTGGATAGAACTCTGTCATTATCCATCCTCCAAAGCCTTTGCATAAGAATGATTTAGCCAGGGAGCCTCCAGATACTATGCGAACCCTGACTAAGATCTGCTTCCCAGCATCCCAGAAAACAGTGAGCATGTGTACCTCACAATTAGCTGTTATCACCATATTATTAATTCCTCCACTAATGCAAGGCATTTTAATTTGATAACACACTCCTTTGTTAAAAACTTATTTCCCAGATCTTCAACACCTGCGGTTTGAGGCCATGTCTTTTTGGTTAATATTTGCATGTGATTTAATGAATTTCCAAGACGGAAATTAATACCAGAGACATAAATGTACACTTCAAAATGTCAAATAGGTGGGGCTATAGCACAAAAATGCAATGAACTAGAATGAACAGTAAGAGTATTAAGGAGCATAAAACATGCATTTTAGGGAAGAGAAGGGGAGGGAATAATTTGTTTAGTAATGAGAGAGTTATTGCTTGTATTTGAGATGTATTTAGACTAGAAAAAGAAAAGAAAGCAAGAGATTAAAAAAAAAAAGGCAGGCTGGTGTATCTGGGATAAAACCTTACCAAGTGTAAGCCCTTAACTGAGCTGATGAAGATAATATACAGCCCCTTCTTCCCCAAGAAGCTTCACTGGCCAGATCTTCATCAGCAAGAGCCATGTCTCCCCATGAGAGGGAAGAGTGCTATTCTGAGGCAGAGACCATGGATGGAATCCCAATGGCCTTACCATCCACCAAGCCAAATATAGATAGCTGATAGATAGACAGCCAGACAGAAATAGATATGCATTTATGTAAATGCCTATACCTTTTTGCTAGTTCATGAAGCTCTTTTAATAGAAGGCAAAGCTTTTCATTAATTAAAGCTTAAAATTTAAATTGCTAGAAGGCAATCGTCTGTGAAGGTAAGACTCATGCACATCAGCATGCAACAGTCAACACATGTACATAACAATCCTGTGTGACTTCAGTGGGGTGGCTACAGAGAGGAGATGTGTGTGGAGGCAATTAGATGTCCAGGAGCTGAAGATCTTTATTTCTGCTTTATGTATACTTTGTTATGAAGAAATTCCATTTCTAGCATATTTTTTGATCAAGGTTGAACTACAGCTATGTATGCTCCAACTTTATTTCATATAATTTAGTCATATCTCCCCAAACTAAGTTTTGTTAGGAAGAACAAGTTCCTCAAAAGCAGTATCCATGGTGTACATACCTATCTTCTCTTTTCAGTACCATGTTCAGTAAACAAAACAAAAATAGCGTAACATGGTATAGTCTAATCACTGGCTAAACAAAGCATAATTTTACCAGATGTATCATGATGCTTAATGCAGCTCGGCATGGGGACCCTGCCAGCCTGTGTCAACACTGTGCAGCATGCAATCTCATTCAGCAGACACTGAGCACATGCTTACCAAGTGCCCGGCACTGTGCTGAGTTCTGGGAAGACACAGTAAGCCCTCACCTGCCCCTGTGAGGAAGAGAGATATACAAACAAATAGAGCATGCAGTGGTATGAATCAGGGGGAGAAAGAAGTACTCAGAATAGATTGTTGCCAACTCTCATGGAGATCTCCAAGGATATTTGGGAAATACATATTTTGTTCTATTTTTCTGACTTTATTCCTTACTTTACTATTGTTCTAGAAGACTATTAATGATCATTTCTGTTTTAAAATGTTGGCTCTGTTTTCCATAAGTTAAATTGAAATACTTTCTACTATAAATACAATTTCCTACTCTTAAAATGTTCTTGACCAAAACAGCTAGTCTATGAATTTTAAGATAATAATTTAAACAATTGATAGACTTCTCTCCTTGATACTTTTTCTATCCTTTAATAATAATTACAATCATTTGATAATCATAAAGTACACTTTGCCAGTATAACTAACAGTACTTTCAAATTATTTCTTTTTATTTTTCTGTATCATGTTTCTCTTTATTGTTCCTTCGTCTTTTTTTTTTCCTGTCCTGTACAGTCTTGCAAGAGATTCTGCATGGGTTAAGAAGACCAATAAAACCAATTCCTGCCCTTGAGGAGCTTCCAGCTTTGTCAGGAAGATAATGCAAATGATCTGTTACCAAGCTAACCACAAATAAAATATGTAAGAACACATAGTGAATAAAAGTGAATAATTGGAAAAAGATGATGGACAAGGTGGTCAGGTACAATTTCCACCAGAAAAAGAAACCACGTATGCAAGGAATGGGAGAGGAAACAAAAAGCGTTTGGTATGTTTAGGGAATTCCAAATAATAATCACCATCGGGGGGATGTAGTAGGACACCAAATGATCATAATGGAAAATAAGGGTGGAAAAGCAAGTTGGAGTCAGAGATCAGATGCCCTTGCGTGTCATGCAGTAGTGGTTGGACTATTCCCTAGGGCAATGTAGACCACTTTGAGTACTTTTGAGCAGAGGAGAAAAATCAATAAAGATCAAAACAAATTAGTCTCCTTGCCTCCTAGAGGTAGAATGGATAAAGCATGAGCTTTGAAATTAGGAATACTCAGTTAAAATTCTGGCTATTCCATTTTCTAATTGCTTAATCATGTGAACACTTTTTAAACCCTTTCCCAGGTCTTATTAGCTTCATTTGTAAAATGGGATAACAAAAATTACTTCACTGATGTGTTGTGGAAGTGAATTATTTTACTGTGGTAAAATGCCTGAGCCGGGCATGGGCTGGCTCAACAAATGTTTCTCATACTAAATTCTATGCATCCTATTTGCATTAATTATATAATCTGACATAATTTGATGCCTCTCCCTCACCCCATTCAACTATTGGGCAAATTCCGTAGGTGTTTCTTCACTAACTCTTGTGTCCACACTTTTCTAGAGCTTCCCTCTTCCTCTACCCTACTTCAGATTTTCGTTTCCACTTGCTTAGCTATCAATTGGACCTTCTTCCTAGATTAGGCTACCCACAGGCCCCTACTGACTCACTAGATTCATATTCCTGTAGCCCTTTGTTGGTCTTATCAATGCCTTGGCTACAATATACCCATAGTTCTAAGTAGTCTGTAGAATTAAACCCACATTTCTTAATTTCACATTAGGGCCTGGCCATGCCTTTTTCATTATGATTCCCATTAATTCTTATGTTTTAGTCAAATACAATGTGTTTTGTATATACCCCATGGCTTCCTGACTCTATGACTTTGCCCATGCCATTCTCCTATCAGAATCTGTTCCTTCTATCACTTCATTCAACTATGAAGGCTGAGTTGTTGAGGAAGGCATTAGGAAAGTTAGAAAAAAAATGGGTCTTTGATGACATCATTGAGCCACTAAATTAACCAATCCTTGGGCCACCCTTCCCCAGGACTTTCTATTATGTGTGCTAATAAGTTTTTGTTTTTTGTGGTTTAAGAAGTTGGGTTAAGATTTTTTTTTACTGGCCGTTGGAATCACCCACATGATAATGAGGTCACTCCCTTAATGAGCTCATGATTTAATAAGATAACATGGGAGAAAATAACATCAATAACGATTTATAGAAAATAATGCATATGTGCCAGAGGGATACATGCCTCCCTATATTCTGTGCCCTGTGAAGTCATGAAGAAAATGTCTCTGGGCTTCCTTTCACTGTGCAGGGTGCACCTGTACCTGTTGTAGTTCCCATGCCCTGTTCCTGGGCCTTTCTGGACAATTTTTTTCACCTAGCTTGAAAATTATTTCATAAAACTTCAAATGTTCTAATGTTAAAGAGAATAAGCAATCTGTTTCTCGTCCAAAATTCAACCTTTCAAAATTCACCACTTTCCCTATCAAGGAACATAGGCCAAATCCTCAGGGTTGAGGCCAGGATAGTACACTAGCTGCCTCAGGGTTCTTCTTAGGGCATGGCCCTAAAAAAAATGAAGTGGATATTTTCTTCACTTATTACTTTTCCCAAAGTTTGAAGGACTCAGATCTCTTCCCACAAGTTCAAGGAAATCTAAAAAATGGGTTTTGGACATCACAGAGTTTCCATAATGAGTAATTCACCATGAACCTTGTGATCCAAACATCCATCTCCAATTGAATCACTAATTCTTACATTACACTGCAGTTCGTTGCGAGTGTGCCTTATTGTTATCTTCTATCCTTGCTCCCTCAGCACAGTTCCCCATACCTAACAGACTCTCCATTCATAATGAGGGGGATGTAGTAACTACATGTAAAATGAAATCAATGGCAGGGAGAATGAAGCAAAGAAGTCACTCAGAAGGCAAAGATCCAGAGAAAATAGGTGCCTATCCTAGGCCAGGGGTTGTGAAAACAGACAAGTAAAAGAGATTCAGGAGATATTATAGGGATAATATTATCAGAGATTGTGATGATCTAGATCTAAGAAGTCCAGAAATGTAGAGAAACCAACCTGATTATGAAATGGGAAGCACAAAAAAATTAGGAAATAACATTAAAGGAAATTGAGGAAGAAATGAAAAGCAGATGCAGAAATGGGAGCCAGAAAAAAAAAATGAGTTTAATTTTAGTTTATTTACATTCCTGTTAAAGTCAGATAACTTAAATCAAACATATATGCTACTAGGTGTTCACCTAGTGGATAAGACCCCAAAATGTTTTTATGACAATACTTCCCCTTGATAATTTTTAGCCGATACTGTTGCTTTCAACTGACTGGGAATATGCTTGGCTTGTCTATATTCCCAGACTTCATAAATGCTGGGGTGGCTATGTGACAGTTCTTACCAATGAACTATGAATGGAAGTAAAATGTCCTACCTCCAGGCTTAGGTCTTAAGATTAGGTATACCTTCTCACTGCTAATCCACTTGCTGTTGGTTGAATCCCACCAAATTCTAGTAGAATATTTCTTCTTTATCCATTAAGGATATGTTCTAAGATCCCTAATGTATGCCTAATACCACAGACATATTGAACTCCCTTTTTTAAAAAATATTTTTAGTTGTAGATGGACACAATATCTTTATTTATTTATATGGTGCTGAGAATTGAATCCCATGCCTCACATGTGCTAGGCAAGTGCTCTACCACTGAGCCACAACCCCAGCCTCTTCTTTTCCACTTTAACTAAGCACTTATGTATTCCATAACTTATGTGTTTCATAACTTTTACAGATTGAGGTGTGACATAAAACCAGCATGAATTTCTTTCTCCTTCACAATTTCAGGAAGATTCATTATTATCATAAATCTTAGCGAACTTAGTATACAATTTATTTTCTTATTAAATCAAGAACATTCACTTTTTTCATTTGAAGGAAGCTCTTTGCAGTTTCTTTTTGGCATTTCTGAATTGCCAGCATCACTGTTCTTGCACTTTGGGAACATTATGAGGTAAAATAATGGTTAATTTGAGTACTATCACTGGAACACTATGGCCGTTGATCTAATAGCTATGATAGTATGTCACCAAATGGGTGGATAGTGTATACAGTGTGGATACACTGGACAAAGCGATGATTAATGTCCCAGGGATGGAGTGCAGTATGAATGGTGTACAACTTAAAACTTATGAATCACTTATTTCTGGAATTTTCCATTTAATATTTTCAGACCATGCATAACTGAAACTGTGGAAAGCAAATTGGTGGATAAGGGAGGACTATTGCATCAATGGCAAAGATGATAATGAGCCTCTGGAGAGAGAAGGGTGTGGAGCAACACATCATAAAAACTGAGTCCTGCATGTGAAGCAGAGCCAACCACTGATCTGGAATGCTCACCTTGGATAATTACATTAGAAGAAATAAACTTCCATCTTTTCAGACCTCTGAATTTTGTTTGGGTCTTTTTTAGGACATCACCTTAAGTCATAAAATTCCTGTGTACTGTTTGTTTGGGGGCTCCCAGGGCTATTCTAATCTGAGTTATCCTAATCTGAGGCTGAGGAGAGTGCCATGGCTCTCAAAACTATTTATTAGAATGACATAAAAAATACTCACAGAAAAATGGTGTAGATGCTAGGGTAGTCAGTTCACTACACAATTTTGAGAGCAGCTTTTCCTAGCGCTCAGAATGCGAAAAATCTGGTTGCTCCTGGGCACAATGCTTGTATTTATATAACCAACCTCCTTTCTATCATTTCCATGGTTGCAAGGAAACTCAGAAACATATTTGTGGTAGGACCCTAGAAAATATACTAGCAAATATGCATGACCATGGTCATTGGGTCTTTGAATTCTTGTCACTTGCTTTCATTTTCTTATTCACATTTTCTCTCTTCACCAATTACTTCAAGTATGAATTCTGCCCCCCTGAGCTGCACAGGGTATTTATAAATCACTTGAAAGCATTTTTATGATGATTTTGACTCATCATCAAACATGAGATAGAATGAGGTAGGACACAAAAATAAATAAGTAAATGCATTTTCCAAAGGCCCTCTTTCTTAAAAATTGAAGCTTTATATGCAGAAGCTATGAAACCCATATGGGAAGCATGTGCTGCTCCAAAGGTGATTTCAAAACAGTACCATTGGGATAATCTACTTTGTAGCCTGCAATTTTCTGCTTTTTACATGCAAGAATATATTTATTAAGCTATTTATAGATTTTTAACATATAATTTACTGTTCTAAACACTCATTTCTTGATCTTTGCTCTTTATACCAGACATCCATTTAGTATAGCATATATTATTCAACTGTCATAATAAGAGAGGCAAAATGAAAACACTCTGTTTTAATTTAGTACAGAATTATGTTTTAGTAACTCCTTTCCTGCTTTTTGGTTATATTATTTATATGTATAAATTAAATAAATCATTTTCATAAGAGTTTTAACAAAATTTGAATGGGCTTTTTGTGCCGGTTGCTACCTCCTACAAGTTTAATGATACCATACTGGAAGAATTATATAATCACTGAAAAGATTCTAGAAGGTAGCACAGTAGTCATGTTGCACCTATTCAAAAGTGATACGAAAGGTCAATTCCATTTAAGATTTCAAATATATACCCTAATTCTAAAGCTGATGAATACCTCCTATATAATCATGAACACTTTATATATAATAGTGGCAGTGTTAGCTTAAGAAAAAAATGTGTATTGAACTTTATACTAAATGTATTTAATATTTAAATATATTATATATTTTAAAGGGATTAGGAAACTTAAGGAGAAAAAAAATATTTGCAGTATTTCTACAATGCCTGAGATTCATGGTCTCCAGGCAAGTAGGGAGCACACTGGTGCCCAGGGTCTGGCCTGCTCTTACAGAGCCATTATGTGCTTGGTTGATGATTTATTCAAACTGAGTTTCAAACCTACTATTAGCTCCCTCATTGCTTTAATGCAGCTAGTCCACCATTCATAACTGTCAAAGACCATTCATCAGGATTGGGACTTTTGAGGTCTCCAAACTTGTAAAACTGTTTTGTTGTTGTTGTTGTTGCTGCTGCTGCTGTTGTTGTTGTTAGCATGGCTAAGACTATAAACCAATTACTCCATTCTTTCACATTCCTCTCTTTTGGTAAACACCTTAGAATACATGCACCCAATTTCTAAACTAACCCATCAAAGGAAACATACTTGAATCATAAGTAAACATGGCATTTTAGAGATTTGTTTGCTTATGGTTGATGGAGATGGCCCTGAATGCCTCTCAACTAATCATGAATAAATAGTATTGGCTTTTATAAAATAAAAATAAACCACAGCATGCACAACTTGACAAGAATAAGCAGCCAAATGGCTAAAGTCTTCAAGAGTTCTCCTAAAAAGAGGTGACAGAGAAATGAACAACCACTTAACTTAGTCTGATAGATATAGATTCTCTTATGTTTATAAAATAAGTAAAGATTCACAGTAATGGATGGATCTCAAGGACAAAATATTATGCATAGAGCCTAATCTCATTCACATAAAGTTTTAAAAAAGCAAATTAAAACAAAAAGGGGGGAGGATGGTTAACCAAAACTCAGGTCAGTGGTTACTTGGTGAATGCCAACTGTAAAGAGAACACCTAAGGGGCTCTGTAAATCTCTGTGGAAACTGAAAAACAAATCTCCAAATCAGAAAAATACCCTGAGGTGGACAGTGAGCAAAACCTTATTTCTTTCTAATTATTTTGGTAAGGAAAATTTATTAATATTTGCAGGGCAAAAAAGGTTTATAATATACTGGTTCAATTTGAAATGTCAATGCTAATATTATGAAAGCTCAGAAAGTCTTGTTGGGGGAATTTCTTGATGTTTTTGCCAGCATCACCAGGAATTGTGACAGAAGAATAAAATGGCTGAATCTTTTGGACAGCTTGGTGTTTGTCTTTGGCTGTCAAGCAGAAAGGGCTTCCATTCCATTCATTTGGGGAAGATTAGAATATTCCATGAAATCAGAGAAAATAGAAAATGGGGTGACAAAAAGATGGCCATCTTTTCCTACAGCTCCCTTTGAAAGCTTCACCTCATAGCACAAGAACTAATGAGCTACATTCTCAATAGCATTAATATTGTCAGATGAAATACACCTAGGTACCTACAATCAAATCATGAGGCCTAAAGGCTAAAGATTACATAAGTACAAAACTTCTTCATTCCAAAAGGGAGAAAATTCACTGGATATCCCAACAATTATTTTATCTTAGAATCTTGAAAAATTTTAGAAATTAATAATTATTCAAATAATCACAAGGTTTATGTATTAAAATGCACATAACTTAGAGGTTTCAAGTAAAAGGAGAGTTCCAGCTTATTATCCAAGTTTCAAATTCAATGATCTCAATATCTTCAGTGGTTTCTCTAAACAAGCACAAGCACTTGCTTTAAGAAGTGGAGAGGGTGTTTAGAAGTAGAGTTACCAAGTGGCCATTTAATTTCTAGATGAAAATACGTAATTATGTGAAGTACATTATATATACTAAACATACACACATTACATATATACATACATATATTTTCAAGTAAAAATTTGAGTAAAAATACACTTTGGGCGCTCATTTAAAGTATACCTTTAAGAATTTAAAAGTTACATTTCTCTTTTAATACCACATACTGTGCAACAGGCCCTGCATGATGACATTATATCAAGTGATGCCCCTCTCCCCAAAGAAATGGCTCAGAAAAGTGCCACAACATGGCAGTCTGTCCCATTTCCCTTGGCTTGGATTCCAATTAAGCCTAACCATGAGGGAATGACCTTCTGCCCAAAGCATAACAAAAGGAAAGGAAAACATGAGTCTGGGGCCATGGGGAAATTACAGGCAATAATGAAGACTGGAATTGCCAGACTGATCCAACGTAGGAAGCGCTGTGTGGGGACTGGTGCAAACCAATCCCATCCTTGTAAGTTCTGATTTGTTGGCTTCTTTTTCTTCAACAAACCTTCAGTAGAGAAGGCTCTAGGGTGAAGCTGCAGCACACACAGACTAATGAAAGGATAAGCTTTCTTGGATCAGGTGTTTTATCCTTTTCCTCTTTTGATGGCTGTGCAATGGCACCAATCTCTTCATCTTCCAAAGTCTAACACCAGAAGCCAAGTTTTCACAGCTCGAAACAGGTACACACTGGCATTTGATCAGTTGCTGAGGTCACAACTAATCAAGTTGCTTCCTTGGTACATGAATCCTGACAAATAAGGTAGGGTTCTAACCTTAGCTCTGTCACTAACTTACTGTGTGCCAAGGGGAAGTCACTTCACTTCTCTGAGCTTTCCTTCCCCACCCTCCTATAAAATAAGATTCTTTAATTGTTTTTAAAATGTGATCCAAGAACCCCAGAAATCTCTGAAATCCTTTCAGGATATCTCTAAGATCAAAACTCTTCTCATACTAATACTAAGATGTCATCTGCTTTTTTCACTCTCATTTGTCCACAAGTGGAGTTTTCTAGAGACTGTATGACATACAATATCATAGCACATCAAATGCAGAGACAGATAATGATAATCCAGCCATCTTCCATTAAACCAGATCTTAGAAATTTTCTTAAAAGGCAAATAATATAACTTCTCACTAACGCAAATGTAGTTATTTTTCATAAAAATATGTTGATTTATTTAGAACATACTTAGTAGTTATTTTATAATGAATTAATAAACATTTGAAAAATTATCTTTTCATATGTAACATAATAAATATTGATAGTGATACAACTTACATAAAACTAAAGCTCTTTGGGGTCCTCAATAATTTTAAAAATTACAATCTAATTCAGGCAAATGATTTGAGAACTACTGCATAAGATGATTTCAAGACTCCTTTCAAAGCACTATGAGTCTCAATATCCTATAATCATCAGATATTATGGCCTATAGGGAGCAACTCCTTCGGACAACTAGCATCTCCAATTTACCTCAGTCTGTATAGATACATTCTATAAACAAATAATTGAGGATATTTTAAAATTTACACAAAAATGATAAATAACTAATTGCCTAGCCAATGAACCTATTAGTACCACAATTTTCTAATTAAAAATCCACATCCAATTACTCATACTTTTATCATTCTGTACTTTGAGGTCTCTACCCCTGAAATATTCATTGTAAAGGCTTGAACCAGGAATTAGTACCTGTCCTAAATTCAGCCACTTATGAAATAAATAACAGGGAAGCCCAAGCAGTGACTCTGTAAGAATTCTAGTTGTTATATATTGAACATTATCCTACCCACTTAGATCTTCCTCCTAGAGGATTTGGATGTGGTGCATGAAAAGATCTAGAGAGTAGAATGCCAACTCCCTGAAAAACACAGAGGTAGGAGCTACTGTTAAACAGAAGCCATGGTGTAGAAGAGAATGAGAGCAGAGAGAAAGGTCATGAGTAAATGCAGCAAGAAAGGGGAAGTGGTAACTGAGAGAGAAGTAATTCCAGATGGAAAAGCCAGTAGAATGGCCTACTGCTGGAGTTGCTACTGGCCTGACAGGAAGGTGCCCTTCCTCCATGTTTCATGTCTCCCTGAGCCCACTGCTCAGTTGGCAGAGTGAGCACCTGCTCTCCTCACGTCAGTGCATCTATACAACACCAACGCAACTGGTTTCCTTCTTTCCTAGAAAGTCCATAGTGCCGAAGTATCTCTTAGGAAATTAAAATAAAAAGAGATGACCAAAGGAAGGGTAGTATATTTGCTTAAAGCAGTTTCACATACAAAATCTTTAAAGACTTAAGTATGTATGACTTTGTATAGTTTGCATATTGCATACACATGCATAATCCTTAGAGAGTTACAGTTATATTAACTCTATAATACATAGTTATATTTAAATAGCCCATAAAATAAAAACAGATAACTAACATCAGGAATGAAATAAACTGACCAGCACAGAGCCAGAGTAAGAGGCATTTAGAAAATCAGAAGGCAAAGGAATTGGGACAAAGGTAATAAAGGGCAAGGGTCATAAGAACTCATAAGAGTTCTATTCTTTGGGAACTTGCAAGAAAAGTAAGCTAAGAACAGCAGCTGGTAGCAAAAAATCATTATAGACTAAGATGACCAGAGGTCAAAATGGATTAAAGCAACCTAAAATTCCAAAGAACCCTCTGTGTGGCTTCCTAAGAAAGAGAGTACTTTAGAGTTTTAGGTGGCTGATATGACTCTACTGCTAAAATATAGTAAAGAGACAGTTAGTGCTCCACAAATGTCACTGGTTTACCATCCACTTACTGACACATTTCTTCACCTATTTATTTCTTCACTCAGTCTGTTTTCCCTGAGATTCCGGTATATGCTTGGGGCTCCCACACAAATAAGGCACTCAGGAACTCCCTGGAGAATGAGAGAGATAAATATAGACTTCCAGGCACCATGGAGGCTGCAAGGATGAAACAGGTGTGGTCAAAGAGCTGACAATTGAGGAAGCAAGAGACAGACAGTTCCCAAGGGACCAGGCAGGTGTTATCTGCACCTTAAAAAGGTTACTGCAGAGTCTTGGCAAGAGATATGGATGACTTTCACCAGTGTGGAGGAGGAAGTCTTCACAAAGGAATATTTCAACTGGATCTTGAAAGAGAAATAGATTTATGACAGATAACAATTTGCTAAGAAGGCATATAAATGGATGAGGAAGGCAAAAATAAGGACATTGCAATTGGGGCCTATTTGAAGAAAGCATGGGTACAATGAAGGAAACCAGACTAAAATAGATGCACCAAGGTCAGAGCATGAGGGTCCCGATAGAAGATAATGAAAAATTGTATGGGTGTCAGTGTGGAGGAATGATATAAAAATTAATTACTGTCATTTTTAGAGGCTTATTCTGTGCTAATTTAATTTTATTTAATGATAATAATTTCCCAATGAAATAGATATTTTTATTATCTTGTAAGGCTCAAGGAACCCTCAGAATTTGCCCAAACTCACAGAGCACAGAGCTGGATTCAAATTCACATATGTCTAAATGCAGTTGTCCATGGTCTTCACTTCAGGAGTGTGAACTCAAATGCCTTCTCAGGTGTATATCCACCATGAGTGAGAAAGGCTGCATGTCAGACAGAGGGAATGGTGGGGACCACAGAAAACTCAAGACATCAGAAGGCATTCGAATTAAAGAAAAAAGTGTGTTATTTGCCTCTAGCCAAATGATCGCTTGTGTCCAGTTATTTCACCTTCCAAGTCATGTCCCATTTTTAAACCCTTCTCAACCCCACTGTAGGACTCTCCATCTATTGAAAGTCCCCAAAGAACTCAGGCTCATAAAATCCACTAGTGCACTTTGGGGTCCTCACTGGTCATTTCATGCGGAAAACAGAAAGGGGTACTTTCCCCACATTTGTACAGAAAGGTAATCAATACATTCAAAATCCCCAACCAGAAATGCTTCTCTTTTTCTAATCCTTTCTGACCCACATTCACCACAGGACTATTTCACATTTTCTTTTACTTTTCTTTCTCTTCATTCTCCCCTATAATATCTAGCCCTGTAGGTATCTCCTACTTCTAGTTTTTCTCCCAAAGATGTGTAACTTCTCAGTTCTTTATTATGTGAACCTATATAGTCCTGTCCCAGCCTCTATTTCTATTTTCAAATAACTAAACCTCCCAAGGTCACGTATAGGAAAGCCAAGGACTCAGCTCCATAAGGAATTCTCCACTTTACATAGGAGCTTGACCACCATGTTTGTTACCCGCGTATTGCCAGGTGTTGCCACCCATCTCAATGAATTTTCCCAAGCATTTCTTACAAAAACACATCAACTAATCTCTTCCCAAGGGGAATCCTGGTGATGAAAATTTTCTTTATACAGTTATAAAACTACTCATTCAATGAGGACACAGGGTTTTAAGTCTAGGTAACTTGAGTAGGAGGATGGGGTGGCTTTGACAGAAATATGAAAATAAGGAACTGGAAACCCAGTATCAGCATCCATGAAAGAGGTTAGACCTGGAAACATGAATGTGAGGTGCACTCAGGATAGAGTTGAAGTGGTGAGAAACAATGAGGGTGAATAAACAGAACAGAAGCCTGAGAAAACAGCATGGGTAAAAATATGATAATGAGGCAGAAACAGGAAAAGAAATAAGTGAAGAAAATAGCAAGGCCAGAAACGTAGAATGAGAAACAAGAAACAAACACTCTCCTGGAAACCATAGTGGGAGACTTTGACACCACTCTGTTGCAGAGTCCAAAAACATAGGTGCCATCTTTGATTGTCTCCTCTCTTATCCCCATATCCAGCCCGTCAGCTAATCAGGTTGATACAGCCTTCTCAATGTGTTTGGCATCTCACCACATTTTATCCTTGTTATTTCTTCCAGTTTGGTCCAAGTCATCATCTCCTCTTGCCTAAGATTATTGCAGTAATCCTTACTCTTTCCCCGAACCCCAATGTTCTAAACCTAACACAATAGTCAGTGAGGATTTTAAAATAGCAGGAAGATTATATTGTTTCTGTATTCAAAAACCCTTCATTTACACCCAGATCTTTCAAAGAAAAGGTGTTACAATGACTGACAACTACAGTCTCCATGCAATCTGTCCACCCTTGGCTCTCTTGACTCTTGCTACTTTGCCCCAGCCCACTCTCTCTATCCATCACTGGCTCCTGCTCCTGCTGCAAGTTTTCAGACACAGTTCTATATCAGTTCTACATTTTGTCCTTTGTACTGGCTGGCCCTTTTCTTTGAAGGCTCACATGAGACACCTATGGCACAAAATTAAAGAAGTGTGGTCATATAGGCCAGCCCTGAGAGTGAATTCCACCTTAAATTTTGAACTGTAGGGATCTCATTTTCCTTAATAAAAATCCAGCCCTGTATATCTCATAATTGATGGTGATTTTAATTAGAATATATGGTTCTTATGTAGTATGTCAATTACTTTTCATTTATACTCTCTTTAACATATATAAACACAAAATTTTTTTATCTGATTTGTTTGTATGTATATTTCAAGTACCAAGTACTTGGACAGTGCTTGGAATACAACAGGAAAAAAATTTAAATGTTTGTTGAATGAGTGGTGTGACCCAGAAACACCAAATGCTGCAGATAAGTCATAGAAATCATAGATTTAAATGGAATTTAAAAATTTGTGAATAAGATGGTCATTATTTCTTTCTAAAAGAAGAGGTAAAATCATAAACCAAAGTGGAGATGGTTAAAGAATGATGAAGAAGGAAAATCAGATTATGAGGTACACATTCCAGAGAGTAGACTACCATGTCCTAAGGAGTATTGTGGAGACTTACAGTACCTATTATCAAAGTTTGTCATGGAAAGAACATTAAGAAATGAGACCTTAGCTTAAATAGTAAGAGAGTTCCTTAGAAAACTAAAAATAGAATTACCATGTAATCCAGCAATATCACTTTTGGGTACCTATCCAAAAGAATTGAAATCAGTATGCCAAAAAGACACCGACGTCCCATGTTCATTGTAGCACTGCTCCCAATAGCCAGGATATGGAATTAACCTAGATGCCCATCCACATGTGAATGGATACAGAAAATGTGGTGTATGTATACAATGATGTATGTGATACTATGCTAAGTGAAATGAACCAAATGCCTTGGATCCCATTTATTATGGAATTTTAAGAAGTTGAACTCATAGGAGTAGAAGTGAATGGTGGTTATCAGAAGCCTGGTGGGAAGGAGAGGTGGGTGGGGAGAAGGAAGATGGCGATCAAAGGGCGCAAAGTTTCAGTTAGGGAGGAGGAATAAGCATTAGTAATCTGTATAGAACAGTGACTTAAATACTATGTATTGTATATTTCAGATTGCAAAAAGAGTAGATTTAAAATGTTTTACCACAAAAAAAATGGTATGTGAAGTAATGCATTTGCTCATTAGCTTGATAGATCATTTCATGTTGCAAACATAGATCAAAGCATTGCATTGAACTCTCTAAATATACAGAATTATTATTTTCAATTAAAAATCCTTTTTAAAATACCCTCACATTGTGCTACAGGGGCAGAAGAACAGTGAAGGTGAGCTGCTTACCCTGGGTCATAAGCAAAGGAAGACGGGTGGTTTGTAGGCCAAAGAAGAAAGCTAAAGATAGCTTCGTTGTTGAAGATTCAAAAAACATGTGGTCATTGGCTCTGTAAGGAAGAATGTGAGAAGGAAGAAGAAACAAACAAGAAGGAGGGACCAAGAAAGACCTAGAAGAGTTCAATAAAGGAATCATTTTGAAGGGAGGGTCATAATGGCCCAGCACGCAATGATGCAAAGCTCATAGGATTAAAATCACATTACACAGGAGTAGTTCTCACTGCTGTGGTGAAAGCAGAAAAAATGCGGTTTACAGCAAGGTGACATTTGAACAAGCTAAATTGAAGAAAGGTTCGAAGGTCATTGGTAAAACCAGAAGACAAAAAGATCAACGAGGTCTTAAGAATAAGTGTGAAAAGGATGTCCAACTGGTAAAATTAAATTGACCACCTTTTCAGTTCTTTTACAAAGGAGTCCTAGCTTTTGCAGCCATTAAGATATCCACTAAACATCTGAACTTGAAACAGTTGGAAATTAGACCCCCTACCAACACTCTGATCTTAAGGGGTTTGGAAAACAGGGTGGAAAAAAGAGAGAGGGGGAAAATTTTCATCAGTGTCTGCAGTCAGCTAGAGGGATATTCAAAATCACATTTCAGATGAAATGAATATGAGCAATATATTCAGCTGGTGCTCACAAATCCTAAGGAAAGTTAATTAGCCACTTTGGGGATGTAGTTACATTTTCTTTACTGTCAATGCACTATAAGCAAAGGGCAAAAAGTTGAAATCACTTCTATAGGAATGAGATTAGTTTATGTACTGGTTTCAAGCCCTGATTTTCCATACAGGTGAAATATGAAACTAGACACACATGCTCCAAGGTTGCATCAGATTCACTCCTTGCTTGGGCAAGGTCATCTACACCTGCCATCAGGCCTGTTGTTTTATAGAAAGACTCACCAATCTTTCTTCAGAGGGCTCCAAACTACTGATCAATATTTTGTCCAAGAAGACAGAGGTTTCTTTTCCCGAGATCTTAAGAGATCTCTCAACTCCTCTATCTCTGGAAGATCCATCAACACATTGCTTCACTTGGTTATTTCAAATCCGCCTCTACTGAGCACATTTTCATTGTTGTAGATTCAGAAAATTATGAAGAGTGAATTTTATTTCAATTGCTCAAAAACATTTTTTTTAAATTGGGGGCTAGGGTTGTGGCTCAGCAGAAGAGCACTTGCCTCATATGTGTGAGGCACTGGGTTCTATCCTCAGCACCAAATAAAAAATAAATAAATAAAATAAAGGTTTTGCATCCATCTACAATTAAAAAAATTTTTTAAAAGAATATTTTTAAAAATTTGAATGCTTTAAGTAAATCAAATATCATATATATTTAAAGTAATCAACCTCTCAGGCTTGCTCAAAATCTCTCTTAGGTTGTACAGACATTCTAATTGTGTGCAACTGTTTTGTCTCTTAAAGCACGACACAGCTAATACATCATGAACAGTAGGTACACACTCCTTTTAGCAAATCCTATTACTATATAAAGTTTTCAGCCCAATGGTCACAGGTGCAAGAGGCAGTGTGTCCACAGTTCTCAATCACATTCTATTTTATTATGAGTATTTCAGCCAGCGTGATCTATAATGAATGTATTGGGTTTTGTGCACTTTCAGAAGTTTCAGCCAGTGTCTATATGCCTTTGCCTTGGTGTTCCTCAGAGGAGGAGAGCCTCAGGGAGGGGTGGAAGAAATTGGAAAATATAAATAACAAATCAAAAATTACAATTGATTGGATAAACAATTTCCCTTAGTCTGTTTCTTAATAAGTGATCGATTTTATGATCAATATTCATTATTTCCCAGAACATACCAAACTGCTTATTGAACAAATGAATGGCTGAAACTACAATGACACAGAATCAAAAAGGTGAACCAATTTCTTTAATAACATGGGTTGAATAGACTGTCTCATCTTACATAGTTGTTCCACATCAATGCACTTTTCTGCATAGCCTTTCGGAAAAAGGCTGAAGTTCAGGAAAACAGGGGAGGTAATTCATTACATATTAAGAGAAATGGGTTACAGGAGCATGGGTCTATAAGTGTGAGGGCTGAGCAGCAGTTTGTGCTGGACTGCCTTTTGTCTGTTCAAGTCTCTGAGCTGTCAAACCAGGCTCTCCCCGAAGCCCAGGGCATGTTCACTTTCTAGGAATATTTTTTACTGGAATTCAGGAAGATGACTCACCAATAGTTGGGTTGAAATAATTGAAGTCAAATCAACCACCTGATAGTTGACCCAATTTTTGTTTGTTTGCTCTCAGATCTCTTTCAAAGCATTGAAATGAACTTGACCAATTCTGATCAACTATTAAAAGCATCCAGCATAGTCTACTCTGTGGCTCCCTTCATCATCTTGAAATAACAGGATGACCAAAATATTTTCAAGTGGCTGTCACTGCCCTGATTTTTCTGGGTTTCCAATGGTCTTGTGGACATAACGTAGAGACGAGGGAAAGAAGCAATCGCACTGGCAGCTAGTGCTAGCACTAACTCCACCAAGTTGATAACACTAAAGTGTGAACAGTGCCAATATCTGGCAGAGGGAGTCAGCAGGATCCTGGATTGGTAAGGAACCCTCAAGAGGGGCTCCAGGGGTGGTTGCTGTGACTCCCCTGCCCCTTCCGAGAGAGTGGAGAGCCCCAGCACCTTGTTCTTTCCCTTTTTGGCTGGCTCTTCTTTCTCCTCTGGGATAGTCCCATGGTGTCTGCAACAAGTGTCTAATTACCCGGCTTTACGAGAAATGTAGGACTGATCAATTATGAAAGCAACAAATGATTCACTCGTTTCTTTCCTTTTTTCTTTGAAACCACATCACTTGCTTCAAGTCAGTCATCCAAGGCTTAACCAAACTACTTAGGAAAATCTCATTAAATCAGGCTCTCCTAATTAGAAATTAGATAATTCTGACAGGAGCAAAGCTAAAGTTTACCTTTGTACTGTCTGTAAAAAAAAAAATAT
The DNA here is from genome assembly GCF_047511675.1 of Marmota flaviventris. Taxonomy (NCBI): domain Eukaryota; kingdom Metazoa; phylum Chordata; class Mammalia; order Rodentia; family Sciuridae; genus Marmota; species Marmota flaviventris. Next base: position 74,453,208 of record NC_092507.1, read on the forward strand.
TTTTGCAAAGCAAAGAAATAACATAAACAAGACTTAATGATTTCCTGAATCTGAAGTTCTAAGATAGATTCGACATTCTCCTAAGTATATCTTGACAGCAAGTTGTCAACCCTGAAGCTATCTTCATGCTGTGTGTAAACCTCCACCTACAGAAAATACTCCAAGCCATAATTGTTAAACATTCTTATCTATCACTAAGGAAAGTCCCCAGTAAAGACTTCACAAGGTAACATAATTGGAGTCTCCTTGTAATTAAAGCTATTTTAATATATGCATAAATGTCTCATGTATACTGCATCATCAGGAATTCATACAAGTGAAGTTTTCAGACAACTGAGATTTTTATTTTAGGCAGCAATACTTATTTATTTTAATGAGGAAGGTACAGCAGAGGGATTAAATCTGAGTACTAAAGCTGAGTCTACTTCTGCCTACACCTTGGGCAAATTAATATCTTTTTGCCTGAGGTTCCTCATCTGTAAAATGGGAGTGATAATGGTAACTCTTCATGAGGTTTTGCTGAGGATTTAATGAGATAATGCATTTTTAAAAAGGCTTTGATCAATGCTTCTTTCATAGTAAATGCTCAATAAGTGCAAATTACCATTATTTAATCCTTCCTGAAGGAAGTTAGAAAAATATATTGCATAAGCATTTGCCTTGTCAAACAGTGCACTGAGCATAATTGAACCCGTTCTTGTTTTTAAAAATCACTATAATGAAAATAATTGTATCATGCTTTAGGGGACCATTTTTTTATTTTTATTTATGCATATCAAATTATCATACTTATGTTGGTCTCTAACAGTTCATCCCTCTCTTTTCATTGCTGCTTATTATCTGCTATCAATATGTACCTAGTGTTTCTAATCTAGTAACTTATTTTAGACACTGTGGTCCAGGTGAGGTTCTGTGAGCAATGCATGCTCTCCTACAAATTACATGTGCTCTGTGGAAGCTGTTTTCTACATTGCTAATAAGAACTTTCTCATGTTCTCCTGTATTTAGAGACTAGTCTTGATGGTTGAATTTTCTGGACATCTGTGTCCTCCATAAACACGGTGATACCATATTTTAAAGCCCTAGGTTCATATTCAAAGTTCCATAATCCAGAATTTTCACTGACACTGGTTATCCTCCAGTTAATAACCTGTTAGAGAATTATTTTATGAATCATGGTCCCCTTTTAATTGATAAAAGGGCACTATGCTCAGAGTGACTTCTTAGTATCCTGTAGAATATAATACTCATAATGTCCTATTTTCTATCTACCACCCACTTTCATCTATGAGTTACATTCATCTACAAATTGTACAAGTTGGGGGGTATTTTTGAGTAGAATCTTTCCCCAGTTATTCATCATGTAATCTGAAGTCTCTCAAATAAGACTCACATCAGAAAAATGAGATATGGAAAACTGTTAACAGCAAAGTCTCCAAGCATGGTAAGTGCATTCCTCTAATAAGTTTACATCCATCAGCATCAGATTCAGCACAAATGGAGTACAAACTTCATCTTACATGTGGTATTTTTTCATCTCATGGGGTGTAACATAAGCTGATGTGGCGTTTAGGATTTACAGAACATAGATGTGTTTTTACTTAGCAAGAGAGAACATGTTTTCTCCAGAGAAGAACAGAAAGATGTCAAAAACATATCTGCTCTAAAATATCATACCATAAAATGCTCATCTTATTCCTCTCCATGTCAAATATAAAGGAACCATGATCTAGTTACATGGTTCCATGGTGATCATTTGTGATCCTGCATACCATAAAGACATCAACTACTGGCAGTGACTTCTTGTATCTGGTGGTAGTATTTTAGCAGGGTTATGGTAGAAATGAAAGCAGGAAAGAAATGAAGAAAAGGGCTGAGGTGACGGCATTACCAGCTCAGAAACTAAAACAATATGGTGAACAAAATAGAATCTCTTCCTTCTGTTGCCAGGCTTAAAATAGAACAAGATTAAAACAGCTAGCAACCCCATGAAAACTTTCATGAAAAGATTTGTAGAGTCTTTGAAAATACTGCTTTTGCCTCTAACCTGGCATGGAGAATTATTGTAGTACATTTAAACTAAACATCATCTTGGTCTCCCCCATTAAAAAATGGCATAGTCCGGAAAACCTACTTGAACACTTAAATAACCTCAGAATGAATGCCAGGCTATATTCATCATCCAAGGAACTGCAACCAACCATCCATGAGATGTTACCATCCTTTGGGTCCATACCACTTGGGCTTTGCCCAAACACCTTAGCCATGGCTGGAGGCTGTGTCCTGGCTCCAGGTTGAAGCCCATCCATGCCCAAGCTCAACACCTCTCCTTCTGCTAAGCCTCACATGCAGCTGTGCTCTGACCTGGAATAAGGGGACAGCTGCTATGACTGGTCTGCAGTACACTACAGTTCCCAAGTCTCACAAAAGTGTGGAAACGAATTTACTGTCACAAAACCTCAGAATTTTTTTTCTAGCTTGCCATGCTCATGCATTATCCTCTGTGTCTCTCCTTGAATTCCAATAATCTCCTACTGCCAAGGGCCAAGGGTATTTACTTTGCTTATGTTCTCACCCTATCAAAACCTATTTTTGAAAAAGTTGAATTCATTCATCCTGAGAGACATAATTACTTCAAGTACTTCCATCACTGGAGGAGATTCACATTATGATAGGGATCAATGCTGTAAAGGCAGTTGTGACCTGGAGTACATAAAGTGATATACTCAGGTAGCCAAGGGAAACGTTAGTTCTTCTACTCATATGTATTTTTCATGTACAAAAGTTCAAAGTTTTACTAATATTTAATATAGATATTGACCCTGGCATCCTCATACCATCTGCTATGCAAGTGGTCAAATGTCACATAAGCTACATGAAATGACCTGAGCGAAGAACAGGATTCCTGGCTTAAAAGCATTGACAAAGTTGCTTTTGGGACATCAGACCACTCCATTTTTTTGTGATGTTGAGCAGTTTTCTTAGGCTTACTTAAGGAAATTGATATGTTATGTTTTAAGTTGTAACTAAACTAAGAGAAGATGAAACATTTATGCTAAGAAGTTGAAGGTAAGGAGTCAGAGTTCTACAGGATTAACAACAATCATGATAACTAGCACAAAATCTTTAAAATATAGAAAAACATTTACAATTCTTGGTAATGAGACAGAAAGAGACCTTGACAATCATTTATATCCTACATAGGTTACCTGGTTGTCTCATGAACAATAACTAGAAAAATCTTGTGAAACTTCAATATAAGTTTGTATTTTTCTTTTGCAAAAAGACAAGGGACATAAATTTGATGATATTTTTTGGAAGAAAACGTACTCAATCTGGTGCTTAGGTTTTTAACTTGATGTTGTAATCATGGATGAGAAATACTGTATTTAAAAAAAATGAAAACTAAAACTTGGACTATGGGGAGAATAATTGGCATTAAGAATCATTTCCATTGTAATACAATTTTACTACTGAAAATGATATGTCTGTCACCTATAAAAAGCTCCCATATCTTCTCACTTCTTAAAAACTCGAAAACAGAATGTTATAACCTGCTTAAAAACCCTGTAGATAAAATGCTCAGAGGAATTTAAATTCACTTGCTAAAATGGAATGTACATCTTCTAATTAGTTTGCAAAGGCAACTGGCTAACATCAGGGAAGATGGACATTTGCTTGTTAGGGATCAAACGAATGGAATGATGGAGAGGACTAAAATCTGGACATCACTGACTAGTGCAAGTAGCCACAGTGACTTTTTCCCATTATACCCAATACTTTATGATAAAGGATTGTCTACAGCCATTAAAACCAAACTTTAAAACAAGCTGAGTTGGAACCAGAAGTCATGTCACAAAGTATTTAACCAAGATGATAAAACATTTTCAGTGGCAACTAATCATAGTCATAATAACAGTTATCTGAAAGCAAAAGGCTTTGTACTATTATGAAAAATATTTTCAGTTTTGTCTCTTCCAGTAAAAATACTTGTATATATTCTTTTATGTATTCACATAGTCACACATTTATATATATATATATATATATATATATATATATATATATATATATATATATATATATCAATAAATAAATATTTTGGGATAATCACTCAAAATTTTATTGACATACAGTAACAAAAACAGCATGGTACTGGTACCAAAACAGGCGGGTGGACCAATGGTACAGAATAGAGGACACAGAAACCAATCCACAAAACTACAACTACCTTATATTTGATAAAGGGGCTAAAAGCATGCAATGGAGGAAGGATAGCATCTTCAACAAATGGTGCTGGGAAAACTGGAAATCCATATGCAACAAAATGAAACTGAATCCCTTTCTCTCGCCATGCACAAAAGTGAATTCAAAATGGATCAAGGAGCTTGATATCAAATCAGAGACACGCCGTCTGATAGAAGAAAAAGTTGGCTACGATCTACATACTGTGGGGTCGGGCTCCAAATTCCTCAATAGGACACCCATAGCACAAAAGTTAATAACTAGAATCAACAAATGGGACTTACTCAAACTAAAAAGATTTTTCTCAGCAAAAGAAACAATAAGAGAGGTAAATAGAGAGCCTACATCCTGGGAACAAATATTTACTCCTCACACTTCAGATAGAGCCCTAATATCCAGAGTATACAAAGAACTCAAAAAATTAGACAATAAGAGAACAAACAACCCAATCAACAAATGGGCCAAGGACCTGAACAGACACTTCTCAGAGGAGGACATACAATCAATCAACAAGTACATGAAAAAATGCTCACCATCTCTAGCAGTCAGAGAAATGCAAATCAAAACCACCCTAAGATACCATCTCACTCCAGTTAGATTGGCAGCCATTATGAAGTCAAACAACAACAAGTGCTGGCGAGGATGTGGGGAAAAGGGTACACTTGTACATTGCTGGTGGGACTGCAAATTGGTGCAGCCAATTTGGAAAGCAGTATGGAGATTTCTTGGAAAGCTGGGAATGGAGCCACCATTTGACCCAGCTATTACCCTTCTCGGTCTATTCCCTAAAGACCTAAAAAGAGCATGCTACAGGGACACTGCTACATCGATGTTCATAGCAGCACAATTCACAATAGCAAGACTGTGGAACCAACCTAGATGCCCTTCAATAGATGAATGGATAAAAAAAATGTGGCATTTATACACAATGGAGTATTACTCTGCATTAAAAAATGACAAAATCATAGAATTTACAGGGAAATGGATGGCATTAGAGCAGATTATGCTAAGTGAAGCTAGCCAATCCCTAAAAAACAAATGCCAAATGTCTTCTTTGATATAAGGAGAGTAACTAAGAACAGAGTAGGGTCGAAGAGCATGAGAAGAAGATTAACATTAAACAGGGATGAGAGGTGGGAGGGAAAGGGAGAGAGAAGGGAAATTGCATGGAAATGGAAGGAGACCCTCAGAGTTATACAAAAGTACATACAAGAGGAAGTGAGGGGAAAGGGAAAAATAATACAAGGGGGACAAATGAATGTCAGTAGAGGGGGCAGAGAGAGAAGAGGGGAGAAGAGGGGAGGGGAGGGGAGGGGAGGGGGGATAGTAGAGGATAGGAAAGGCAGCAGAACACAACAGACACTAGTATGGCAATATGTAAATCAATGGATGTGTAACTGATGTGATTCTGCAATCTGTATATGGGGTAAAAATGGGAGCTCATAACCCACTTGAATCAAAGTGTGAAATATGATATATCAAGAACTATGTAATGTTTTGAACAGCCAACAATAAAAAATTTAAAAAAAAATTTTTATTGACATGATACATAATTTTAGAACTTCAGCCGATTTGTTTTTGTTTGTTTTTTTTAGGAGATTTCTCTTTATTCTCTTCATCTGTTCCTTTAAATAGTATTCCTCAGGTGGCATTTCAGATTGTTATAGGTAAAAGGAAGCATGGTCATAGGGAGCTCTTTCCTTTCCCCTCTGAGAGTAACTCAGAATCCATGTAGGTGAGAAACAATGGTGTTCTGCCTCTGAGCTAAATCAGGTAAGAGTGTCGGGTTAACAGACATAAGAAAAATTTGTGCACAACTGGTTAGCCTAAAGAGGGAAAACATGATATTTCTGTTTATTTTTTTCTAAAAGTCTTTCTTGAGTGCCTGCAGGCTACATCCCAGGTGCTAGAGAAACAAGTGCCTTAAACTAATTCATTCCTGGAAGAAGTAGACACAGCTCACCTTCCCTCTGCCTACAAGAACTCCAACTTAGAAATAAGGAAACCAGTAGCCACTTTGTAAAACAGTTATACAAATTGCATTTGCTGTGTGCCTTTAAATTGCAAGGAGCAGAAGTGCACCTGTGATTTTAAAATATTCCTAACAGTGTCCTCTGAATATGCTCCACCTTCAGCTACAACATTCTGCCGGCAAATGCTATTCCAGTCCCTCTATTCCTTCCTCAGCCCTTCTGTTCCTCTGCCCACACGTTTCACGGAACTACCAGAAGCCACCAGGCAGGCAGCTGCCACAAAGCGCCAAGCAAGGATGATGATTTTAACTTCTTGAGGGACATTTTCCAAATGCCAGAAAACGCAGAATCAAAGAAAATTAGCCATTCTGACAATCACACAGTGCAGACGGGAGGGCAAGTTCGATTCTGCCCCCAGTTACAGGAAAGGGCAAGTGTTTCAAGATCTCTTTTGTGTACTTGTGGTTCAGAAACATGTTCCCTGAAAATATGCTGGCAAAATCACTCAAACCTTTCATACAGTCTTGAGAAAATACCAAAAATCTGTAAAACAAGCTTCACGTTGCACAGCGCACTCCCATAGGAGATGAGCTCTGTGATTTCCATTTTTCTCTCTAGGCTCTTTTCCCCAACTTCCAAAGAAATTCTCCTATCAGAATCTAAATAAAAGCAATGCAAAGCAACGAGGTATACTGTTTAAGAATTAAATATGCATGTAGAGAACGTATAAAGAAATGCACCAACCAATTTCATTATCACAGTTATCTTACAGAGGAGAGGTCAGCAAAATCATCAGAGAGTGGCACCCTCCATCAGCAGGTACAGTTTGTATCTTAAGTTGGGGAGGTGGGTGGTACATGGCTGTCACAAGTTTGTATACCTTTGGAGAGTCTTAAAGCTTTTTTAAAACCCTGATGTCTTCTATATTGCACTAGCTTTTGGCGTGATGATCTTCTTGAGTCTGGGATCAGATAAACTTACAGTCAGAATTTCTCTCTCAACATTGGTTTTACTAATCTGAAACATATGCAGAAATAACTGTATCTATCTGGAAGATGGTTAGGAAAAATAAATTAGATCGCACATGGAAGAACTTAGTAATGTGCCTAGCATATAGGAAGTACTCAATAAATGTTAGCTATTATCAGTAATTATTTTATACATTCTCAACAACCTGCCTGATACTCCTATAATTGCATTCATGAAGCATCCCTTTCATCTTCCATTTTTGAAGCAATAAGCAATATATAAAGTACCAAAAGATGTGAAAAGTTACCAGAACAAACCAGATGCTATAAGCCAAATTCTGCTTCCCTTTGAGACCAATTCCACACCCCCCAATGCTTGAAGACAGACATCTTCTGTTTCAGAAAATAGTTCGCTCCTCTCAGCTTCAGAAATTGCGAATGGACTGTCTCTGGTGTTAGTGCACCAAAACGAGATTTATTTTCCACTATTAGAAAAAAGATAATGTAAGAATAACCTCACTATGAGTTAGATATCATAGACTCATATGGTAAGTAGCATGTGTGCTTTCCCACAATTCTAGAATGGAACATTGTATGTAAGCATATATGTGACCACAGTTGAGAACTCCGTGGCAGTATCTTTAGCTGTCATAAACCAAGACACTTCTGCAGCACAAAAGGCAACTTTTAAGAGTCCCACTTCAAGGCAAAACTGTCCAGAATTTACCAATACTGCCCTGCAGCATAAAACACCCATAGATTCTCCCTACTGAAATGTCTCCTGTGGAACAATGCAACCCCAGCATACAATGGAGCGCTTTCAGTCACTAACTTGCCATCTCCACTGACAAGCTGGCTGTTCTCCATGGATGGAGGATGGCTCTGTGTGAGACCAAAGAGGTAATTTCAGCAGCAGCATCAATCGCTTGGCTAGTTGTTATCAGGATTGCTCAGGGAGCCACAAGGGTGGAGATGATCCAGGAGAGGTTTCAAAGCCTTTGCTGGTAACATAAAGACCACAGCTGCTGCCTGACCAGTGGCCATGGCCAATGAACATGCCAAGACACATTCTATTGTCACTTGATTGTGTTCACTCCCCTAGGGATATTAAATCTACCCATATTAACTGCGGAAGGTTCACTTTACATACACTTACCCCCATGTAAAATTGCTACATTTTTCTTTGGAGTTGCCTCATTCAGGAACCCTAAGAAGTTGTG